>NC_051285.1:29953620-29978620 GCF_015220745.1 Sebastes umbrosus
GTTACCTCAATGCAGAAAATGAGGAAGGGTGCCCACCAGCATTTAAAAAAATATAATTATTATTTATTATTGTTTTTAGGGATGCACCGATACCAGTATCGGTTATCGGGTCCGATACTGTGCTCACGTACTCACAAAACGGCTCCGATACAACAATACCGATACCACTTTACAGCAGTGTGAGGTTAACCTCTCGTCACCATCTTTCGGGTCTTATCACATGCACTCACGCTCCACCTCCCGGACGGTGCAGGCGAGACGGGCCGGTGGTGTGCCCGACCCCGCTGGGCCGGGATCCCACCTCAGTCGGTGCGCGCTGGCCCTCACTTTCATTGCGCCACGGGATTTTGCTTGCACCCTCTGACTCGTGCGTGCGTTAGATTCCTTGGTCCGTGTTTCAAGACGGGTCGGGTGGGTTGCCGACATCGCCGCAGACCCCTGGCGCCTTTTACGTGGGCCGCTGCACGACGCGGTAGGGGCACACTGAGGACAGTCCGCCCTGGTCGACAGTCGGACCAGGAGCAGGGAGCCCCGTCACAGTGTGGCGAAGTCCGGGCGGGGAGCGCTGTAAAGCTGCGGCCGTGAGCCACCTTCGCCCCGAGCCTTTCCAAGCCGACCTAGAGCCGGTGCACCGCCTCGTATGCGGGACTCTCCAGCCTGCCGTGTGTCGCTCACACCCTCCAGCTGGCTGTTAACGAGGCTCTTTAGGCACAGAGAAGTACTCGGTATCGGTACTCGGTATCGGAGAGTACCCAAATGTAAGTACTTGTACTCGGTCTGAAATAAAGTGGTATCGGTGCATCACTAGTTTTTTTAGAGGGCAACCAGTGGGGGTGCCCTAGGCGACCGCCTATATGGCCTATACATGCCTTAACCGGCCCTGCTAACGTTCCCTTTCTTAAAAAGCAGCTGGTAGAGCAGGAACCCAACACACACACACACACACACACTCAGAGACCTAACAGGCATTACAGGAACACAACTGGAGGCCTGGTTCTGAATTAAAAACAAATGGCAGGAATGGAGGCAGCGGAGCAGCAGACACCGAGGGATGTGTTGCAAGATGCTGCGAGACAGAAACACGAGTCCATATGTCAACATGAGCTGTGCATCTAATCCTCCAGACACATACGTCCCTTCCTTCCCTCAGACTGTGCTCAGAGAGAAACACCCTTTACTGCTCTAAATCCACTTTGTTCTGTTTCTGTGCCTCAGCTTTCCCCCCCCGAGGATCCTCCTGGAGCCGGTGACCACAGCCTCGGATATTAAACCCCTCTCCGCTGTGACACATTTATTGTTCCACCGCTGCTATTGGACGATGAAGGACCAGGACACCGTGTGTACAACGTTACCAGATGCTGCAGGTCTTTGCTAGATTATGAAGCTGTAAGTAGGTTACCCGTCTGATGGCCTTCCAGTGAGGTGAGAGCCGGTGAACAGGATGGTGGCGCCCCACTACAGACTGCACTGCCTCTTGAAGCGGGCTCAGATGTTGCTGCTCTGTCTGGGCATCGCCTACTTGATGGCGGGCAGCATCCTGCTCCTGCAGCGCTCCAGCGTCCGGGTGGCCCAGCCCAACCTCGCCAGCCTGCCACCTCTGCTGTCCCTCGCGGCGCCCCCTACCGCCCTCCGGACCGCGGGCCTGGGCGTGAGGGCGCGTTCAAGATGGGCCGCAGTTCAGCCCGCATCCGGAGGGGGAGCCAAGGCGGGGCGACACTGGCCCGCCTCCCAAAGCCTGGGGGTCCAACACCTGCACCGCCGCTGGTTTCACAGTCTGCTGCCGGAGACGCCGGAGCAGAGAGTCTCTCTCCACCGGAGCAGCAGACATAAAGGTAAAGAACTACACAGCTGTTTCTGTACATACTACGTAAAGATAGGCTGCGTTATGGATGTTAGAAACATTCTCAATGCATCCCGACAGCAATCAATCAAATCAAATGTCCTGACAGAATAAAGAAAACACTCCGGTATCTGTGGCCGTCCAACACCTGGAATAGTCACCAATGTAATCTATTTGATTCAGTACATAGACACACATTTCTCTTTTTTTCATGACGCTCAGCACGACTTTCAACAACGGATCTTTATTGTGCATTTTCCTACAAATGTCCAACAACATGTGATGTACGTGTCAACTCTCACTCCAGTCTTTTCAAAATAAAACTACTAAGTTATGTTTATGAAAATATTGCGGTTTGGGTTAAATTAACTCCGGAAGTGCTGTAACTTTGACTTGTGGTTTCACACGGGACAGTAAGACCGACCTCCTTTTGACCCAATTTGATGAAATTGATCAATTTGACCAATTGATTTTGTGCTGAACCCTCTAAAAAATAAAGTGAAATTTATGTCTATGTGCATGAATCAATACATTCAATCATGTGACTATTTCACGAACTGCTGTGCGACTGGGCTGGGCTGTCGCAGGACTGTAATAAGCCCGTTCAATCATTTCTGAATGAAATGATTGAACGGGCTGCCTGCCTGTCTACCTGCGAGCACTCTGCCCGTGCACTCAACGTGCATCACCTGAGTCTCTGCCCATGCACTCATTGTGCATCACCTGAGTCTTCCACCAGTTGCTAGCTTGACGGACTGTCCGTGTTGATGACTTGGTGACTTTCTCTCCAGGTCTATGGACTTGTGGAGCGAGTGCTGCTAGCCTCTTTCATTGGATAAGAGATGGTAACAACTGTTTTTCAGTTGGATAATTTTTAAAATCTACTCGACTGATTGAAGATTATCAACCGTCACAAAATTAATTTGTATGTAATCCACGTAATTGTGAACTGGGATGCATAAAGAGCGTGATATATTCGTCACATAGTTTCCGTTCTTAAGTCACGGCACTTCCATCGATATTTAAACCCAAACCGCAATCTTTTCCTAAACCTAACTAAGTAGTTTTATTTTGAAAAGACTGAAGACTTGAAAGTCGTGCTGAGCATCATGAGAAAAAGGGAAATTTGTGTCTATGTACGCAAATCAAATAGATTAAATTTAACTGCCGTGAGCCTGCTGCGAGTTGACCCTGTGCTGTCTTTAGTCCAGGTCTGACGCGTTAGTCCAGGTCTGCTGTCTTTAGTCCAGGTGTGCTGTCTTTAGTCCAGGTCTGCTGTCTTTAGTCCAGGTCTGCTGTCTTTAGTCCAGGTCTGCTGTCTTTAGTCCAGGTCTGCTGTCTTTAGTCCAGGTGTGCTGTCTTTAGTCCAGGTGTGCTATCTTTAGTCCAGGTCTAAACTACTGTGTTAAACTCTCCTTCTAGCTAACTGCCAGTGTTAATGTGTTAATGTTAACACGTGACCACCGGCCACTGCTTGTCCTATATACATTCATTAGTGTTCCAGAGAGACGTTAACAACATGAGGGTGATAATCAGCTCAACACTCTTTAAACCAGCTGACTATGTGAATGCTAAATTAAGTCTAATGACTTGTGTTGAGACAATAAGCAGCTGCTGGTTCCAGACCTCAGGCACGTCCTGATAGATATCTGACCTGAAGGACTTGGTGGTTGTGTGGTCTCATCTCAGCCGATCATTACCTGACCTGGTATATCCGAGGTGGTGCACCTCTACTGCCGTTAAACAGCAGCAGACATCACACAGCGTCAGGCTATCTGAAACAGAGCCGTGGCAGCGAGGATACGTGAGAGTGAGATATCCTGGTGAGCCTGAGTCGCTGGCTTTGCTGGTGAATAATAGATGAAGGGGCAAACACACAAGTTTATTTTCTATTTTGTGATTTACTTTTTGAGCTCCGATGGCCTGGAGCCGAGGTAACACACTCTCTGCACACGGCGCGCCCACAACAGGCTTCAGTGACGTTTACGAAGAGATAATCATGACCTCAGAACATTTAGAAGAGTGTCATTATACATTTATAGGACATTTTACTGGTGGCTGCTTCAGACCTTCCAGATGAGGGATAGTGCTCACTGATCCTCTAAAAACCAGAGAAGGAAAAGAACCAAAGTCGTTTCTGGAGAATAAATTATGAAGATGAAAATGATATAATTCCTGACTCACACTCAGTGTGAAGGAGCCGTGGCCATCACTCCACTATACTGGAGGTTTACTCCGTTGTTTAACAGTGGCCTGTCAGGACGTCTGTCATTCTGTTGAAATGATGAATACCATGGAGTTACCTCCAGAGGAACATTTGTTCTTCAGCTCATTGTTGAGAAGCATCCTACACGGAGCTCTTCATCCTTCCTTTAAACAGACGCTACATGAGGAGAGGGATACAGATGAAGAATGGTGGAGGCAGGAAGGAGATCAGTTTCAGCAGCAGCCATCTGGCAGAGACTCCTTTTAAACACCATTACCCAGAAGCCCCAGCACACGGAGTTAAACTGCCCAGGTCTGTTGAGCCACATGCCCTGAAACCAGACCACTACCTGTGATATGATTCATAACCCTCCACCGTACACATTCAATTAGTACTCAGTTTCAGTCAGTCACTGAAACGACTGCTTCATTAAGTCGACAACAAATGAACCCCTGAACACCGAGGGTGTTGTGGGCTACGGTGAAGATACTGGTATCATCTGAAACTAAACTACTACTACTACTGCTACTACTACTGCTACTGCTACTACTATTACTACTACTACTATTACTACTACTACTACTACTATTACTACTACTACTACTGCTACTGCTACTACTACTACTACTGCTGCTACTGCTACTACTATTACTACTACTACTACTACTACTACTACTACTACTATTACTACTACTACTATTACTACTACTACTACTACTACTACTACTACTACTACAACTACTAGTACTGGTATCATGTGAAACTAGAGAACCTGATGAATCCATCGGTACCAGCCATGTCAGACTAGCATGTCGGGAAGAGATCTGACCATGTGGTGTCACAACAACAATCTGTCCCTTAATGCGTAGAAACTAAAGAGCTTCTAATCGACTTCAGGAGAACTCAAACTGTTCAATCACGTGTTGATATAAATAACTCTCCTGTCCAAATGGTCAACAGCTTCAAGTTCCTACTGCAGGCATCCCTATCTCTGACTCGTAGACATCCCTATCTCTGACTCCCCCTCCTGGTCCCTGCACATCAGTTGGGTCATAAAAAGGGCTCAGCAGAGACTTTATTTTCTGAGGTGTTTAAACAAACATGGTATGTCCACTAAAACCCTCATCAGCTTCTACCGGTCCACAATAGAAAGCATCTTAACTGGATGCATACTGGTCTGGTTTGGCAACGTTACATCATGTGACCACAAACTCCTGATGAGGAAACAGCATCTACAATGATTAGATCACCGTTACCACAGTTACATCATCGCTGCAGGAAGAAAGCTCTTAGTATCCTGCAGGACAGAAGCCATCCAGCATATAGTCTGTTCTCTGATCTCCCTTCAGGGAAGCTCCTACAGAGCATCAGAGATCGGACCTCTCGCCTCAGAGACACTTTTTACCCTCAGGCGGTCAGACTACTGAATATTAACGCTAAATGAATGCAGAGCTGTGGATTGTTTTATGGATTGTTTTATGGATGTTTTATGGTTTTTAGGTTGTTTTATAATTGTATTCTCAGATATTGTCTTATTTATTGTAGTATTAATCAAGTGTACTATTTATAGATTTGAAGGGCTGAGAGAGAGCCAGTATCTTTATTATTATTATTATTATTATTATTATCTTCACTCTGGCTTTTAAACTGAGCCGCTACAACCTAAAAATCACATTCAAACAGCATTAACTTTGACAGCCCTAATAAAGATATGTTACCTTCAGTGGTTGGCAGATGTTGTTGCCTTTAGACGCAGCCACGCTAGCCCTGTTTCCAGCCTTTATGCTAAGCTAAGCTAAGCGTCTCCTGGCTGTTGAGTACAGAAATGACTAGGGATGCACCGATACCACTTTATTCAGACCGAGTACAAGTACTTAGAGTACCAATACGAGTACTTCTCTGTGCCTAAAGAGCCTCGTTAACAGCCAGCTGGAGGGTGTGACCGCCACACGGCAGGCTGGGGAGTCACGCATACGAGGCGGTGCGCCGCCACCGGCTCTAGGTCGGCTTGGAAAGGCTCGGGGCGAAGATGCTTCCCGGGGCCGTGGAAAAAAGTGCTCGCTGCGCCCTCTCTCCCCGCCGTGGAGGAACGGGGCTCCCTGCTCCCGGTGCGACCGTCGACCGGGGCGGACTGTCCTCAGTAGGCTCGGCCCACGTAAAAGGCGCCAGGGGTCTGAGGCGATGTCGGTAACCCACCCGACCCGTCTTGAAACAGGGACCAAGGAGTCTAATGTCTAACGCACGCGCGAGTCAGAGGGTGCAAGCAAAACCCTGTGGCGCAATGAAAGTGAGGGCCGGTGCGCGCCGGCTGAGGTGGGACCCGCGGGGTCGGACGCACCACCAGCCCGTCTCGCCCGCACCGTCTGGGAGGTGGAGTGTGAGCGTGTGCGATAGGACCCGAAAGATGGTGACGAGAGGTTAACGTCGCGCTGCCGCAAAGTGGTACGGGTGCGAGTGATGGAGTACGAGTACATGAGCATCACTAGAGATAACACTGGTATCAATCTTCTCATCAAACCACAAAATAGCAAATCCTGGTATTTCCCAACACGTGGATCTCTTCCTTTCAGTCACTGATCGATCAACAACACCTGAATCTGCCGTCCCAGCTCCTTTAACGGGAGGATTTCCTCTGTTTGTTGTAATTATTATTATTTTTGGTCGTATAAAACCACTATGAAGACGTGATCTCGGGCTCAGAGAGATGGTGATTTTGTGATTGACTAATAATCAATGAATGAAATAATGGATCTACAGATTCATCAACAGTGAAGAGAACTGTTAGCTGCAGTCATAGTTTCATGTTACACCCAGGTCATACTCTGTGTATCAGTGATGTGACTTAGTAAACTAAAGGCAGAGGAATGAAGAGGACAGTTATTGGTAAAGTGTTTCTACTCACTGGGAGTGGAGTACTAATGATTAGGAGCTAAATCAGGACGATTGTGAAGCGTTCGGCCACGGTGAGCCGTCATTAAACTGCTCTCATCCATCAAACACAATCTCACAGCTGAAGTCCAGAGAGACCGGTACCGATAACACATTAGTATTATTATCAGAACCTAAAAACATACACAGATAGTTTTCATAAGATTCCCTTAAATATGGTTATCAAAGACTTGTGATCCAGTGATGTAGTAAATATACTTCAGGGCTGTACAACGACAACACGGTGACTTACATATATCTTTATTTATCTATATATTCACTGGCTGATTCATACCGTACATCAGTATCTACCTCCAGTATCTGTGTATGCTCATCCAGTATACTGTATCTGCCAGGCTCTACTAAAGGATTAAATATAAGGAAAAGTAAGAGGGATTTAATATCATCATATACTATGTGAGGTTAAAGGCCTGCAGTTCTAATCTCAGTGTTTGTAATATGTATTATAATATAATATCTTCAGGTCTGTAGTTTGCTGTTCAGTCTTTGTTTTCACTGTTTACAGTACAGAGTGGTGTTACAGACACAGGGCTGTCAAAGTTAAAACATTAATAATTAGTTATTAGTGCCACTAATTTCCTTAACGCATTAATGCAACTTGTGATTATTAAATAACCTCTTAAAACTCTGCTGGGCCGTAATCGCTGAGTGAAGATACTGAAGATCCTGGTATCATAGTAAACAATAGAACCTGATGAATCCATCGGTACCAACCATGTCAGACTAGCTGGTCATGAAGGAGGTTAAATAACGCTCCTAACGGTCATGTCCATGTTCAAAGGGGTCCCTTGACCTCTGACCTCCAGATGTGTGAATGTAAATGGGTTCTATGGGTACCCACGAGTCTCCCCTTTACAGACATGCCCACTTTATGATCATCACATGCAGTTTGGGGCAAGTCATAGTCAAGTCAGCACACTGACACACTGACAGCTGTTGTTGCCTGTTGGGCTGCAGTTTGCCATGTTATGATGTGAGCATATTGTTTTATGCTAAATGCAGTACCTGTGAGGGTTTCTGATCAATATCTGTCATTGATTTGTATTGTTCATTGATTTACAATAATAAATATATACATACATTTACATAAAGCAGCATATTAGTCCACTCCCATGTTGATAAGAGGATTAAATACTGGACTAATGAACAGATGAATAACGTGTGATCAGGATTAACTGGACGATCATGTGATTAATGGTGATTAAACATGTGAATGGATTGACAGCCTTAATAATAACATTACACAGCCAGGTGGAAAGGTTTGCATTTTCATTTTCAGATATAGATCCATGAGCTCTACCTACTCAAACATGTTATAATAAAAGTGGGAGATGCAGAACGCTTTGTGTCTGCTGCCTCGCAGGGACGAGTCACAAACTCCTTGATATGAAAAGTACATATCAGAAGTATTACACGCCCAGAGACGTGCGGAGGGATCAGGAGTAAGACATATCACCGGGGTTGCACAGTAGGAGCCGCTCTCTGTGGAGATATTACCTGATATAGTTGGTTTTTATGTAGATTGTTCAGATTCCCCTGTAAGTTTCAGGTAGTCAGGAGGTGCAGGTGGTTTGGTCGTAGACATCCTATTTCTGTCCTTGTTTCAGGTTTGGTTTTCTTACTGAGCTCTCTCTGGATATAGGAATATATATAATATATAATGTATAATATATAACATATAGGAATAGTCCTCTGACTGTCCAGCTGCTACCGTCCACATGAGAGATGATCTGAGATCAGTTATTACCAGCAGAGAGCTGCAGGGATGAGTCCTCAAACCCAGAAATGAGTTAGACACTTCCTGTTAGTGGAGGGAACCAGAGCCATGTCCATTTTCAAAGGGTTTCCTTGACCTCTGACCTCCAGATATGTGAATGTAGATGGGTTCTATGGGTACCCACGACTATATATACACTGTATGTATTTGAGGTTTGTCAGTAAACATCAGTAGCCCTGTAGAGCTGGTACTCTCTCTGACCCGTCCTGGTTCAGCACACCACGTGTTGACCCCCTCCCTGCTGTGGTTTCTAGGACTCTCCTCACATCTGTTAGGATCTTATAGAGCCAGCAGCGAGACGGTGAACCTTCTTTAATGGACACACACGGTGCACATGCTACCCGTGGCAGCGGCACATGTCCTGGTATACTCGGCCATCCTGTCGTTAGCTTCCTCCGTCCCGTCCTGTGGGGGACACTCAGCTCAGCTCAGCTCGGCTCAGCCATCTGTCTTCGTGCTGAAGAAAGCGCCACAGTGTCGGGCCTAAGTGCAGTCGTTTCTATCATGTCTGGGAGTTGGGCTGCTTCCCTCCATTAACCCTCAGCTGCAGCTGCCTGCGGCGTCTCCTTCACTTTGATTAAAGCGATGACCTGCCCCGCTGCGTGGATGAGGGGGTGGTGGGGGCTCACCTTGGTGATGCCTCTTGAGATGCTTCCTGCCGCAGACGTTGGCAGCCTCCGGTCTCTCAGTGCTTTCAGGCAGCAGCTGCCGGTGTTCTCCAGTGTTTGTTTCCCGAGGCGGCCGGCGACTCGGCCTCACCCGGCACGACGAGGCTGGACGGCTTCAGAGGACGTCGCAGGCTGATGGAATCACAAATTCAATACGGGGACGCTCGGCCGGCCACAGATTTCACGCTCCATCGCTCGCGTCCATCTTATCTGTTTGTGCACATCGCTGCCACGTCTCTGCAGTCCTCCACTCTGCTATCTGTTTAAATCCTCTTTAGACAGATCACTTTATGTTAGGGCTGTCGATCCATATACTATATTAATATTTAATCAAGATTCATCTCAAAATATGCTCCAATCATAACATGTCAAACTGCAACAGGCAACAACATCTGTCAGTGTGTCAGGGTGCTGACTTCACTAGGACTTGCCCCAAACTGCATGTGATTGTCCGTCTGTCTCTCTCTTGACCACAAACACCGACACTCGCTAACGTTAAGCACACAACCTCCTGAGTTATTCCTTAAGAGAGTTCACTACTTGTAGAACACATTTTAGTTTAAAAAACATCTTCAAAATACATAACTCCCCGATGCTTTGCCCGGCGGGGAGTCATCAGGCCCGCCAGGCTTTACATGTACTGGAGGAATCCCTGAATTCAACATAAGTCAATATTGTTTGGTTATTGAGGCCAATCAATATCAAGTCTAATAAGGATGCACCGATACCACTTTATTCAGACCGAGTACAAGTACTTACATTTGGGTACTCTCTGATACCGAGTACCGATACGAGTACTTCTCTGAGCCTAAAGAGCCTCGTTAACAGCCAGCTGGAGGGTGTGAGCGACACACGGCAGGCTGGGGAGTCCCGCATACAAGGCGGTGCGCCGCCACCGGCTCTAGGTCTGCTTGGAAAGGCTCGGGGCGGAGGTGGCTCGCGGCCACAGCTTTACAGCGCTCCCCGCCCGGACTTCGCCGCACCGTGACGGGGATCCCTGCTCCCGGTGAGACTGTCGACCAGGGCGGACTGTCCTCAGTGAACCCCAACCGCGTCGTGCCTCAGGCCCACGTAAAAGGCGTCAGGGGTCTGCGGCGATGTCAGCAACCCACCCGACCCGTCTTGAAACACGGACCAAGGAGTCAAACGCACGCGCGAGTCAGAGGGTGCGAGCAAAATCCTGTGGAGCAATTAAAGTGAGGGCCGGCGTGCGCCGGCTAAGGTGGGATCCTGGCCCGGCGGGGTTGGGCACACCACCAGCCCGTCTCGCCCGCACCGTCGGGGCGGTGGAGCGTGAGCACCCGAAAGATGGTGACGAGAGGTCAACGTCATGCTGCCGTAAAGTGGTATCAGTGCCGTTGTATCGGAGCCGTTTTGCGAGTACATGATCACAGTATCTGACCCGATACCCGATACCCGATACTGGTATCAGTGCATCCCTACAGTCTAACAATAATCTTGTTATATCGCCCAAGCCTAGTTTGGAGCGTTATTTAACCTCCTTCCTGACCAGCTAGTCTGACATGGTTGGTACCGATGGATTCATCAGGTTCTCTAGTTTCAGATGATACCAGAATCTTTAAAACTGAGCCGCTACAACCTCCAAGAGATCGATTGCGTTAAAGAAATTAGTGGCGTTAAAAATAATTTGCGTTAGGGTGTTATTAACTTTGACAGCCCTGATTTATTTTGATGCTGGTTGTAAACATGAACATGAATCCTCCTTTAAAACATCTATGAATACAAATACATACACAGCTTGTGCATAAAGCTCAAAGCCAACATTGAGGAGTTACCTGCATGCACTCACTATAAGAGACTGTTCACAACATACAGTTCAGCTCCTGAGTGAGTAAAAACATCTACTGTAGCATAGAAGCTATAAATATAACCGTCTCAGACCCAAAGGGAAAGATGGAAATTAAGTCAGCACACAAAAGAGAAGCATACGCTCCCTTCCACAGCGAGACGGGTGTCTCTAAAGGAGACTTTATGTGTCGGCTGAGCTGAGTTTGATGTTCCAGCGTGGTGAAGAAGACGAGGATCACATCAAAGAGGGAATCTGGGTGACGTTTTATACCCAGTCTTAATCTCGTCAGAGCATCATAATAGTCTGTCAGAGCCTATTATACCTTACATGCTTCTTTCTGCAGGACTGCTTTCTATTCTAGTGCAAGTCAATAGGTTCACTGTAATGTAGGAATCAGATGATAAATAAGGCCTTGTCATGTCATAAATTAGTGGGATATTATGGCTCACAGTACGTGCTGGCGTGTATAATAACTGTGAGTAAGTGATGATGCAGAGGATGCTTTGGCACCGTGTGAGGACGAAGCCAGTGCCAGAGTAAAGACAGGAAGTCTGGTTTATGTCCAAATCACAGCTAATTGGTGGGGGGGGGGGTGCGCATTGTGCTCACACACATCAGTGAGATGTCTGACATGCAAAGTGTACTCACAGTTAATACCAGCGACGACAGAGACGCTGGGGTTGTTCTTAAATGTTTAAATAGAACCACCAGGTGAGACTCTCCAGACTCACCTGCTGGTTCTACTTCAGTCTGTGGACAGACGTCTGTCGCCGCAACGGTGCAAGACGAAGTTATGAAACTTCAAACCCTTCACACTCCCAACTCATCAAACACCCCCGTGTGGTCAGCGCCCCTCGGCATCAGTAACCGCCGCACAGAGGTGCCCTTTAGCAACAGTATGTGACGAACCGGGCTTTCAACTAACTCCAGTCTAAACCCACCCGCAGTGTTAACAGACGGTCGGAGCAGTGACGTAGTATTAATAGAGTGAAGCCTGGGACACACCAGGAGCGTCAGGAGCACGTGGCGGCTGCGTTATTCACGCGTCGGGTGTTCACACCAGCTGCATTTCTGCTGCTGCTGTCAGCCCTTTCTTTCTACATAGAGTTTGTCTTTTCATGACCATTTAATTTCATTATAAACATCATTTATATGTATTTTAGACAGAGAAAGGTTCAGAAACGTGTGGTAATTTATAAATAACAGTAATAATCCACCATTAAAACCCCGTACTATATTCATTCATGGAGCTCTCCAAGTCACTGCATGTTCTACAACACTGTCCGGCACATATTTCAGAATAAAAGCCTCGTGTAAACAAATGAAGGAATTCTGTCCACAGAAAAAGAAAACCGCTTGAGGGCTTTTATTTTGAAATGAAAGCAGGAAGTGTTGATTTAAAACAAGTCTTTACTTTTTTTTCATCTCCGTAACATATTCTACAGATGGAGACATGTAAACTGAGGTTTCCTAAACCTGACTAAGTTGCCTAAACCTAACTTCCTGTGAAGTTTATTTTGAAAGGATGCATGTAACGAGCGTATATTGATACGCCGTCCCTGATCCATCCTAAAGTAACGCTAGAGGGGAACCCCGTACGTCGGTCTCCGCTGCCGAGGGGCACTGACCGAGCGGTTTGACGAGTAGGAAGTGAGAATGTGTTGAAGTGTGCGTTGAAATCAAAGTGAAGGTTGGTGTGATCCGAGCAGGACGGTGGAAGTACTGTACGGGTACAGGAAGTGAGGACGGCCCTCCTCCACACACACACAGTTGGCGTTGCAGCTGGTGTGATCATCACTAGATGGTCTCTAGTTCTAGTTATTAAAGGAATTCATCCTCATTTTTCTTTTCCTCAAAGCTTAAAGAATAAACCTAAAGATCAACTTCCTATTGGGTGTAGTTCGTGTCGTGTTGGGATTGTTCCCATCATCGAATAAACTGACAATTAGTTTGATTGATGAATCATTTAGTCAATAAGATGTTTCGTTGCCCGAGGTGTAGGTGACGCCTTCAGACTGCTTTATTATGTCCAGCTAACAATCCAAAACCCCCCACGCTGTTTATTCACCATCACACAACACAGAGGAACAGAAGCAGCTCTGAACATCTGAGGAGATAAATAATGTCTTAAGATATTATTTAAATGATGAACTGATTATCTAAGTTGTTTTCTCTGACTGACTAATAGATTCATTTTAGCTCAAACTGTTTCTCGTAGCTCAAACTCTTCCCTCGCTGAGAGCCTAACAGGGATTATCTCTCTCTCTCTGATGCAGGAACCTACATGGGTTGCTTTCTGCACAACGCCAGCGAGCGGGCGCTGGGAGGAACCGTGCTTTATGACCTGCGCAAAATGACCAGTTCTCTGTGTCAAGACACCTGCTCAGAAAGGTAATGCGTTCATGGCGGGCTCCTGCGAAGGGACCACAGAAGGCCTGCTGTCTGAGTAAATGCTTTGGATCTCAGTCTCCTCCATGAATGCCTCCTGTGTTCGCAGCCAGCGGAGAGAGCCAGGTGGCTGGATGACAGTAAAAGATGAGGGGGGGGTGAGAGTGAAGAGCAGGCCAGGACAGAAGGCTTGATCTATTGCAGAAGAAGGAAGGAGGGAGGTGTGGATGTGTTAGAGAGCTGAATGAGCTGACTACAGCGGTCAGTGAATAAATCAGAGGTTAGATATGTGCCTTCCTGTGGCGCCGCGCTGAATCCCTGTGATTGGGTCGGTGTGAGCTGCACTGAAATCAGAGCTGAAGTATTCCTCTTTATATGTTAGCATGGAGGTAGCAGCATCGCTCCGCTGAAACAGAACAGCAGAGGACAGACGGATGCAGTCAGACGGACCACTAAGCATAGAGAGCAGTCATGCTTGTTACCTGAGTGGGCCAATTACCCAGATGAGTAAAAGTAAAAAGTCAAGTCAATTTATGAGGAGGCTTCAAAGGACACGTATGAAAAGGTCATCTTTGACGAGGTCGCCGTCGTTCCCGAGGAGGGAGGATAAAACGAGAGGATGAGTCACGACAGCCTTGATATGTAAAGTACAGATCAGAGGTGACGGTGGCTCGGATAGAAGAAGGCAGGATGAGAGCAGAGAGAGAAGCACTGACAGATATCACAGGGGACGCAGCGCACACGCTTAACGACCGAGAGTTAAATGAGAAGTTTGAAATGTTAACTGACGTCCTGAGGGACGGCTCAGCCTGAGGGCCGGAGCTGGAGGTTACACGATGCCCTCGGCGAGGGCAGTAACCGTGTTTCTGTCTGTCTGTCTGTCTGTGTGGGGATAGTGGGTACCAGTTTGCAGGTCTGGAGTTCGGAGCTGAATGCCACTGCGGGAACCGGATCAGCAGCCCACGGGCTCCCGAGGAGGACTGCAGTCTGGTGTGTCGGGGTGAGAGGGGGTCTCCCTGCGGAGGTGTGGGCCGACTCTCCATCTACAAGGTGGAGGAGCAGCTGCCGGGTCACAGAAAATGTGAGTCAGCTTCTCATCGGGGGGGAAGACACACACGACCGGATGCTATTTATTCTCTGCACGAGCTGCTCGCTGGGTGCTGCACACGACCGGAGAGATAACTCAACGCTTTACACTTTAAGGCTCCAAAAAGAAAGAAAACATGTTGCACTCCTCACACCTGAACTAGAGCTGTCAATCCATTACAGAGTTAATCACACCTGAACCAGAGCTGTCAATCCATTACAGAGTTAATCACACCTGAACCAGGGCTGTAGATCCATTACAGAATTCATCACACATTATTTATCTCTTCTGAATGAACCTTAAAGGGAGATTAGTCCAGTATTGAATCCTCTTATCAACATGGGAGTGGACAGATATGCTGCTTTATGCAGATGTACTGTATATATCAGGGATATCAGAGTTAACACAATAATAACGCATTAATGCTAATTTGTTTTAACGCACTAATTTCTTTGACAGTATCGGGTCCGATACTGTGCTCATGTACTCGTACTCGCAAAACGGCACCAATACCACTTTACGGTGGTGCGCCCGACCCCGCGGCGAGCGCTGTAAAGCTGCGGCCGCGAGCCACCTTCGCCCCGAGCCTTTCCTAGGCGACCTAGAGCCGGTGGCGGCGCACCGCCTCGTATGCGGGACTCCCCAGCCTGCCGTGTGTCGCTCACACCCTCCAGCTGGCTGTTAACGAGGGTCTTTAGGCACAGAGAAGTACTCGTATCGGTACTCGGTATCGGCGAGTACCCACATGGAAGTACTTGTACTCGGTCTGAATAAAGTGGTATCGCTGCATCCCTACGTATTTTATTATAAACGTTATAATCTTTTGCTATGATGTGAAGAACTTTGTGTATAACTGAGTTATGATTCAGTTCTTTCTTTCACTATGACAACAAGCCCTCATAGACAAGAACATGTTCAAAACAGAAAGAGATTAAACACACACAACACATAGATATGTTCAGCTTGATGTATAATATGTGATACATATGAACTGTAATAATAATAATAAAGAACTATTCTCAGATCTCTCTGGAGAAGTCGGTTTTAGGCTGTGTTGCTGGGCAGACTAGCAGATCGTCTCCTCTCTCTCTACAGAGAGCTGTGAGGTGGTTACCTCCGTAAAGGCTGATTTAACTCCTTCTCACTGTTACTGTGATGAAGTTAAAGCTTCGTCGCTCCGTCGCCGCTCCGACAGTCATTATATGTGTTTGACGTGCCCCTGCAGAGCTCGTGTCCTGGACAGCTCGCTGCATTAGAGAAACCATGGTCACCAGTCTGAGTGATAATATAGTAGATATATTCCATGTCTTTACTGTACATGCTGTACAATACCCTTCATCTGTCCTCAGGACACCCCAGGGTGCTGCAGCACCCACTGCACTAAATGTGTATTAATCCATGGCGGAAAATAGTCCACAACTAACGGACCACTTATTCCTGTCTGAGTCCAGTTTGCTCAGAAACACACAGAGCCCAGCTCAGGACATTAAACTACCTTTATTCATTTTCTAAAGCTTTTGTCTTCAATATGAATCGTCTTAGTGTGGAGGACGCAACCTGCCAAGATAAAAAACAAATTAATAAATAAATTACTTGATAAATAAATAAATAGTAGTCATTAAATGTTGCAAAATAATATTAAAATAAACGTAGCCATTAATTAATTAATTAATAAAATGTGACAAATTTATATTTGTTTAAATTTTGCTTCTTTATTTATTTATCTTTGTATTAACTGCCTTATTATTTTACTCTTCTGTTTAAATTTCCCTTTTATTTATGTATGTATATTTATTATTTTCATTAATTTTTAAATTGATCTATTTATTTTTTATTTATTTATTTTCTGTATTTTGTTATATATATATATATTTGCATTTATTCTTTATTTATTTATCTTTGTATTAATTCCATTCTTTATTTACTCTTCTGTTTATTTTTAAATTGATTTATTTTTACATTTATTTTTTATTTATTTAATTTGGCATTTTTTAATTTATTTTTTATTTATTTATTTTGTTTTGCATTCTAGTTTCCGTCCTCCATACTTAGAGCCACAGATGTATATTTATCCTCGATGTCACATTTGTACGATGAATATGCTCATAATGTAAAATACGTTGGTCAAAGAGGCTGAGTGGAGCTCTTCATCTGACTGATCTGAGGCTCTTTGCTTCATGATTTTAGGCTGATTAAACAGGCGAGTATCACAGAACACACACCGTCTGCCCGGTGCACGTCACAGATAGCTTGGATGTGATTTAACCGACGGTGTATTTCATTTAAAAGAACAACATATATGAGGAACATGTCAGCGTGTGACTGTTAGAGCTGTGGGTCGACCTAATATGTGGAAAATTATACTAAAACAGTTTTCTGTTCTTTAAAGATACGGTACAGTAAGGTCAAACATATTCTATAAGGAGTTTATACCATCTCCAGTATTAATATTCATGGTTGGAGGGTTCAGTGTCTCTGGAGCTTTGAATGTATTATACTCCAGAGTTAAGTATAGGAATGTAATTATTAGGGACGGATCATTTAAATTCAACCCCGACGTCAAGTTACTCTATTTTTAGAAATATGACTCTTTAATTCCCAGTAAAACCTTTATTTTCCCTCGTCAGAGAATGAATGGAAATCCTTCCTAAAGCAGGTGAATCCATGTTTGTTATGACGTCACTAGTATGCAACTATTACCTGGTGTGTATTTGTGTTTCTCCAGTCAGAAATGTTCACTACCGCGGCTGCTTCAAGTTGCCAAAGAACACCATCTGCACCTTCCCCGTCTACTCCCTCCAGCCCAACCTCACCACACAGTCCTGCATCGAGACCTGCACCGATAAGGTTTGGATCAGTCCTCTGAAATCACACACCTGATGATCAGTTTACTGCACGCAGCTTTCTGCGGTGTAGCGGCGGTTCTCCACTTCCAGGAGAGGACCGCAGCTCAGAGAGCCGTCTCCACTCCTAGGAGATCACATGTGGGAGCACAGAGCTCCTTGGGTTTAGCTGAATATGAAAGGTTTAATGTGTCTCTGAAGAGAAATAGAGAGTCTGGATGCTGCAGTGAAATGGCTGCTAGAACTACAGCATTAGGCGGTGATTGCATTGTGATTAAAAACACAGAGCTCTCGCCAAGGAGACGGTGTCCGTGTCCCGGGTGAAACCACAAGCCAAAGTTGATTTATTTGTCACGTAACTTCTGTACTTAAAGGGAGTGTTAGTAAGAATCATAATGTCTTGTTAACAGCATCACCTGTGTCCGTTAAGTCAACTAAAGTCAGCGTCCTGTTGCTGGCGCTTGTGCTCGCTCTACATAGACATGAAGGAGCATCGCTCAACACAGTGAGGAGACACACGTCAGCTAAAAGCACAATATCACTCTATATTTCAGCTGCTTGGCAGTAATGTTAGCTGACCAGACCAAGGTCTCTCCATGAATCAATGCTGATCCTAGTGTTGGCTTTTCCCGCCTCAGCCTCCCGACCGCGGCCGGAGGGAACGGGGGAGACGCCGGAGTTTTGGTCGGAGACGACAACGTTTCTCTCTGCGGAGCCCCGTCACTTCACAAGACACGGGAAACCTCTGTTGGTCTGGAGGAGCTGCAGCAGTTATTTCTGCACAAACGTCCACTGAACATTCACTAGATATTCTCAGAGCTAAACTAACTCTTCTGCAGTGTGGAGTGAGCAGCATGCACGTGAGAGGTGGAGAGAGAGAGAGAGAGAGAAGGAGCGTGGTGTGTGAGTGAAGGCAGGCAGAGGAGCAGAGGAGCAGAGGAGCAGAGACTCCGGTCCTGGAGACCAAAGCTACGGTCTCCCCCGCGTCCTCCGACCGCGGTCAACACTGTTTAACAGCTTCACTAGATACAACCAAGAGAGTTTGGTGCTTCACTGGAGTTTGTGTTGGAGTCTGAGTCTGAACAGCGGAGACACACGGGGGCACGCATGAGACACCGACCAGCAAGGATTTATACCTGGAACAACTTACATACAGGAACTTTAAATTATGCAACTTTCGGACTTATTTCAACCCAAACTGTGATCTGTTCCTAAACCTAACTAAGTAGTTTTATTTTGAAAAGACTGGAGCGTAAATTGACAGGTGCGTCCCGTGTTGCTGTGGTTGTTGAAAGTCGCGCTGAATTGTACACAAATCAAATAGATTAAATTACGTGACTATTGTGTGCGTGTGTGTGTGTGTGTGTGTGTGTGTGTGTGCATGTAAAAGGTTTACTGCGGTCTGTCCTCGTGCGTTGACATTGAGCATTTTGACCTCCTGTAACTGGAGAAGTGAGAAGGAATAATGGAAAGCGAAGCTGCAGACGTTCCTGCTGAACGGAGCTGACACATCACCCATGGGTGGTCTTTGGAGGGAGGAATAATTGTGATGAGTCATACAGAGACATGGAGAACATTGTGCTTTCTGGTTTGCAGGAGCTCCCGCTGGCCGTGTTCAAGAAGCCCCACTGTTTCTGTACGTGGACGTCCTCTCTCTTCAGTCTCAGTCAGCAGGCTGACAACCAGCAGTGTGCTGGGAACACTGGGCTGAACCACACCAGCAACTCCACCCCCACAGCTCCCACTGAGCAGGACCACTACCAGGTGTATCACACACCTGTGCTCGGTGAGATATTCAGTTATACAGATACAACCCTACTGTATGTCAGTCTTCTTGTTTGAACCTCCGATGACGTGAAGCTTTAAGCCCCAGACACACCAGGACCGTCAGCAGCGTCTCACACACGTTTCAGCTGCGTCTCTTCTAGAGAATAGAGGTCTCACCTATTTTTGACGCGAGCCGTGCGCATCTCACAGCAACAGACAGTGAAAGTGATCTATTGACAGTATATTAACATCATATCAGCAACATTACTACAGTTTACATCTCTATCTGTAGAGTATGTCACGGAGATGAAAAAAAAGTAAAGACTTATTTTTAAATCAACACTTCCTGCTTTCATTTCAAAATAAAAGACCTCAAGCGTTTTTTCTGTGGACAGAATTCCTTCATTTGTTAACACGAGGCTTTTATTCTGAAATATGTGCCGGACAGTGTTGTAGAACATGCAGTGACTTGGAGAGCTCCATGAATGAATATAGTACGGAGTTTTAATGGTGGATTATTACTATTATTTATAAATTACCACACGTTTCTGAACCTTTCTCTGTCTAAAATAAATATAAATGATGTTTATAATGAAATGAAATGGACATTAAAAGACAAACTCTGTAGAAAGAAAGAGCTGACAGCAGCAGCAGCTGAAATGCAGCTGGGTTATTCTGATTGGTTCTACAGAGGGAGATGGGACGATGTCTGCACACTACTGTCATGATGTAGAGCCCGTTTCATAATCATATTAGTGCTGCTTTAACGCTGCCTCTCTCTCCTCCTGTAAAACTATCCTCAGCTAAGACTCGTCTCCTCCCCGACTCTGTCCAGGAGTATAGTGTTGTTTCCTCGGGGGGACACTGAGCATGATTGATGAGGAAATTGCTCTTGAACGCAGCGTACATCCCAAACTTAGATCAGACCCGAAATCTCAAACTCTGGTCCATTTTGTTTTCCTCTTGCAACCAACCGCTGTGATCAGTGTCCCATCAGATGAATCCATGCTGGCCTCTCTGATATGTTCTGATGTGGTGGTGCAGCTCTGCTTTGTCTTCTAACTAAACCCGACGTCTCCTTCCAGACTCCCGGTGCAAAGAGAGGATGTTCCTGCCTCAGAGATCCAGCTCCCTGGTGGCTCTTTCTAGTTTTCCCGGCGCAGGCAACACCTGGGTACGACACCTGATCGAGCTCGTGACCGGATACTACACGGGCAGCTTCTACTTCGACGGCACGCTGTACAACAGAGGTGGGGAGGAAACGAGCGTCTGAGATTGAGCTCGGTGTGAAGTATCGCCTCTCAGCTGACCGTTATTCACTCATTTATTCATTGGTAGGTTTCAAAGGAGAGAAGGACTACTGGAAGAGCGGCCGCAGCATCTGCGTAAAGACCCACGAGAGCGGCCAGAAAGAGATCGAGATGTTCGACTCTGCCATCCTGCTGATCCGGAACCCGTACCGCTCCCTCGTGGCCGAATTCAACCGCAAGTGTGCCGGACATCTAGGACACGCCACGGACGCCCAGTGGAAGAGCAGAGGTACTGCAGCCCAGCTCTTTATTGTCATATCAGAACAGTTACAGTGATTCTTAGTTCTTAAGCTCCCTCCAACAATGATCATACAAATACAAAGAAAACCACTGGAATGAAATCTAACTATGAACCAGAAGGCCTCTCAGATCCTCAGATCCTCCAGGTCTTCTCTTCTAGTTGTTCCACAAAGCAGAACAAAAACATTTCTGCTTTCAGCCTTCCAGAGGAGCTGAGAATATTAATATTTATAAACGTAAACTAAAAACCCATCTATTTAGTCTGGCTTTATGTTGTGTTTTAGAATTTATGGGTTTTATTTTTAATACTTATTTTATTTATCATCATTATAGTGTTTATTTTACATTATTTTATTAAATCAACATTTTATTGCTGATCATTATTATCTCTTTTATTATAATCTTATTATGCTTATTTTGTGTAATTTCATAATTTTTATTTATTTTTATTTTTATTTCCTTGTATTTTATTTATCTTTTATTATCTTAAATACCCATCTTTTATTGCTTTCTTATTCAATAAACTTTTATATTGGTTGTTTTGGTGCATTAGTCTCTAAATCCATTTTTAACACTACATTTTTGTCAATCGTCAGTCCAGCACTTTGAATCACATTTGACTTGTTTGAAAGGTGCTTTATAAATAAAATTTGATTGATTGATTAGAATCAAAGACATAAAATAGTGCAGCAGTTCAAATGAGAAATAATCCTGAGGTAGACGGGTGTACAGGAATAGTCAAATATATATATACATGAAAAGAACAGGTTGGAGGTATGCACAGAAATACGATACACCCATCTCCCCATTCAATACTATCATCATATTTGGGTGCTGATTCGATATGTATTGATCAATATTATGATTTAATGTGATTTTGATTACTTGTTTACCTCTAGATCATAAAGGGAACACGTAGAGTCATCCACTTCTAGAGACTTTGACTTTGTAAAATCTCTAAATGAATCCAGTTAAATGTTTGATGTTCAGCATGTCTGTAGTCAGAGACGTCCTGAAGTCAAATAGATCAGGATCATTGGCTGAATTATTGATTACATTTACTATCCAGCAACCCAGAAATCAAAGAATAAAGACATTCCCTCACAGATTAGTGGGATTAGTCAGAAAAGGACCTGGTATCAGAAGTGAGTGGAGTCGAGCTGAACTACGACACTGTGCTCTCTTTCACCTGCAGAATGGCCGGAGTTCGTCTCCAGCTACGCCCCGTGGTGGGCGTCCCACGCTCTGAGCTGGCTGACGTTCGGACGCCGTCTGCTGGTGGTGCATTACGAGGAGCTGCAGAGGGCTCTCCTCCCTCAGATCCGTCTCATCACGGCCTTCCTCAACGTCAGCATGACGGAGGAGAGGCTGCTCTGTGCCCAGAGCAACCAGGACGGACACTTCAAACGCTCGGGGGCCCAGCGGCCCTCCTTTGACCCGTTCACTCCCGACATGAGACAGATGATCGACCCCTTCATTCTTACTGTTGACCAAGCGCTGCAGAGCAGGAACTTTAGCGGACTCCCAGAGGAATACCTTCCTAGATGATGATGTGAAAAGCTCACACGTAGTCCTTTAACTGAGCGGTCCAGCAGGGTTTAGTTCTGTGGGGAACAGACACCGTGGACCGCCTGACTCTATGATAACCAGACGCACTGTGAATGGCCGTAGAGTCACACTGGAGGTCACTGGAGGAAACAGGACAATTCATTGTGAAGCCCAGCGGTGAACAGCGATGGAAGCCTCGGGGCCGGGACCACCTCTCTGAGGGACGCCAATATGACGAATACTCAGACAGGATTTGACCTGTTGGCCTGCTGAGTTGGATTATCCAGCAAAGTGCACAAACACCAGCGAGTAAATCCAGGACAGACTCGTTCTGGTGGAGGACGGTTATCTGTGGCTCTTTATCAGTTCACTTTAGTACATAGATTGTGTTTTTTAGCATCCACCCATGATAACAACAGTCATACTAACACAGCTGACAGCCACAGTATCACCCAGATTACACTGGACGTCTGATCATCTGCTGGTCGCTGCAGGTTTGTGATCACGGTGGATAAAAGCCTCAACGCTGCTACGAGTAGCTGGAAGGACTCAGAGATATGTTGATCACAATGAAACCGCTTTAAACTGTAAACTTTGATTTCATTAAATGCATTCAGTTCTAATGATTGAAGTTGTTTTACTTTTGCATTACTTGAAATTAGGGATGCATATTTGGAAAAATATTCTGTTAAGGTGGACCAACTTTTCTCCTTAAAGAGACGAGCCACTCCTCTGAGACGCTCAACTTTTTAATTCATTATTAACATTTCTTTTAACCGATAACGTTGATCGGTTAAAATGCTTACTGTCGGTTAACGGTTAAACGGTTAATTATGGACATCCCTACTTGAAATGTTTTTCACTTTAATGGACCGAGGACGATCTCAACATGTTTGTGACCCCTCAACATTGACGGCTATGATTCGATCTTTCAGAGGTTGTTGCTGGCTGAGTTTACAAGCTAGAGATGCTGTTATCATCTGGAACTAGAGAGCCGAAGGAATCACTGTCATGCTAGCTTTTTGGGAATAACACCAAATAACGCTAAGAAGGAAAAACTGGCATGGCGATATTCAAGGGGGTCCTTTGACCTCCAGATCAGTGAATGTAAATGGGTTCTATGGGTACCAACGAGTCTCCCCTTTACAGACATGCCCACTTTATGATAATCACATGCAGTATAAATGTGTTATTGTCTCCTATTCTAAAATGGTGTGTCTGAATATTTCTGCATCCTGGGGTCCCTAAACAGTCTTTAAATTACATAAATCATGTCTCACTGTAAAGCTGAGACTCTGGTGGATCCAATGAGCCCAACTGGATTCATGTGTGATGATGTTAGTCCCCATAGGAGACATTTCATTGACTTCACTGTATAAAATGACCTGAGGTGACCTCTAGGATAATCACAGCCTCATGAAACTTCACAGCCACAAACTAGAGACCTAGAGCATTCAGAGGATGGATGGATCAGACTAGAGACCTAGAGCATTCAGAGGATGGATGGATCAAACTAGAGACCTAGAGCATTCAGAGGATGGATGGATCAGACTAGAGACCTAGAGCATTCAGAGGATGGATGGATCAGACTAGAGACCTAGAGCATTCAGAGGATGGATGGATCAAACTAGAGACCTAGAGCATTCAGAGGATGGATGGATCAAACTAGAGACCTAGAGCATTCAGAGGATGGATGGATCAAACTAGAGACCTAGAGCATTCAGAGGATGGATGGATCAAACTAGAGACCTAGAGCATTCAGAGGATGGATGGATCAGACTAGAGACCTAGAGCATTCAGAGGATGGATGGATCAGACTAGAGACCTAGAGCATTCAGAGGATGGATGGATCAAACTAGAGACCTAGAGCATTCAGAGGATGGATGGATCAGACTAGAGACCTAGAGCATTCAGAGGATGGATGGATCAAACTAGAGACCTAGAGCATTCAGAGGATGGATGGATCAAACTAGAGACCTAGAGCATTCAGAGGATGGATGGATCAGACTAGAGACCTAGAGCATTCAGAGGATGGATGGATCAGACTAGAGACCTAGAGCATTCAGAGGATGGATGGATCAAACTAGAGACCTAGAGCATTCAGAGGATGGATGGATCAGACTAGAGACCTAGAGCATTCAGAGGATGGATGGATCAGACTAGAGACCTAGAGCATTCAGAGGATGGATGGATCAGACTAGAGACCTAGAGCATTCAGAGGATGGATGGATCAAACTAGAGACCTAGAGCATTCAGAGGATGGATGGATCAGACTAGAGACCTAGAGCATTCAGAGGATGGATGGATCAAACTAGAGACCTAGAGCATTCAGAGGATGGATGGATCAAACTAGAGACCTAGAGCATTCAGAGGATGGATGGATCAGACTAGAGACCTAGAGCATTCAGAGGATGGATGGATCAGACTAGAGACCTAGAGCATTCAGAGGATGGATGGATCAAACTAGAGACCTAGAGCATTCAGAGGATGGATGGATCAGACTAGAGACCTAGAGCATTCAGAGGATGGATGGCGTTCCTATCTAAATTGACAGTAAGGAGGCAGTT
>NC_051285.1:29983620-30023620 GCF_015220745.1 Sebastes umbrosus
ACCACCGACACCACAGACCAGGTGAGCAACATCAGGTAGTTCCCATGTCAAATATGAAGGAATATATAACCTCTATCAATAGAATATGATTTTATATCATCCTCCAGATGTGTGTCTGTCACTGTTATTTCCTCAGAGGGGTTCATTGTTTGATGTAACTTTGAACATCTGTTTGCTTCACTTCTCTGGGTAAACACTCAGTAATCAGTGAAGCGACGGCACACACACACACACACACACACACACACACACACACACACCGTGTTTATCTCCTTCAGTGGGGCTGTGTTGACTGTGTGCTGATCCTCAGACTATCCAGACACTAGGAAATACATCAGGGATGTACCACATCCATCTTCATAAGAGTATATGTACTGTACAGCCCCCATGAGGCTGAGGAAGAGAATGAGGAAGAGGAGGCTCTTCAGGAAGGGATATCTGCATAAGACGACAAAACAGAGCCCAAAGTCTGTCCACATTCTAACATGTGTCTTACTGTCACCTGCTGGTCCAGGTCTGATGTCTGATGTCTGAGGTCTGATGTCTGAGGGTAGAAGAGTAATAATTGACAGTGACAGCGTAGCAGCCAGCGGAGCTCCGTCTTCTTCTGAACTTATAACTCAGAGTTTCATTCACTTCATCTTCATGCTGCCGGTCGCTCTCTTCAGCCCACAGCTGGATACAGATGTTTGTTTCCTCTCTCTGACTCCTTTAATACCATCAGTCAGTCATGTGTTTCATATTCTCTGTGTGGGAGTCAGGAGACTTCACCAGGAGTCCGATAATAACTAATGGAACCGTTTGCTGTTTGATTTACATAATTACTGTTTATATGCAGCGACTCACAGAGAACTCTGGGTTTTATCAGTCCAGGTGTTGAGGTGGGTTTTGCTTGCACCCTCTGACTCGCGCGTGCGTTAGACTCCTTGGTCCGTGTTTCAAGACGGGTCGGTGGGTTGCAGACATCACCACAGACCCCTGCCGCCTTTTACGTGGGCCGAGCCCCGATCTGGGGGCACAACGCGGTTGGGGCGCACTGAGGACAGTCCGCCGCGGTGACACTTTGTCCACGGAAGCACCTTCGCCCCGAGCCTTTTCAAGCCGACCTAGAGCCGGTGGCGGCGCACCGCCTCGTATGCGGGACTCCCCAGCCTGCCGTGTGTCGCTCACACCCTCCAGCTGGCTGTTAACGAGGGTCTTTAGGCACAGAGAAGTACTCGTATCGGTACTCGGTATCGGAGAGTACCCAAATGTAAGTACTTGTACTCGGTCTGAAATAAAGTGTTATCAGTGCATCCCTAGTTAATGCCTCTTTCTCTCCTCAGATGTTCTCAGAATCATCTTGAACTGTTTAGCTGTAACATGAGAATGTTTGTGATGTTGAGATCTGTTGAGGAAATACCAAAGGTGAAAGGTTATTATGGGATTTTTGCCCAGTGATGCCAGAAACATTCTGCCTACTGCAGCTTTAATCTGTCATGAGGCGTTAAACTGTTGATGTCCTCACATCCACCAGGAGATGGAGCCAGAGCTCCGTCTGTGTGGTGAGAAGAAGCTCTGCAGACTTTGAGCTCTGCTCATGAGGACTAGACCTGAGGACATTACTGACTCATTGTTATTACTGTATGAAGATGAGGAACATCTGGAGGGGATGGTCTTCTTTAAAACCTGTTTCACAGACTGTGTGAGGTCACTACGTCGACCTCTGGTATGAACGGTTGTCAGTAACCCTGAACTGTCTCTGAGCTGAGTCTTGAACCAGCTTCTCACAGATGACACAGCGTCTTCTTAACGCAGCGAGAACACAGCAGCTCTGTCTGTCCCTGTTCCGGCAGCTAATTCTGACACCCGTCTGTCCTCTGCAGTCATTTACATCACTGAGACAGAGCCGCAGTGAGACGTCTGTATGCTGCGTCTCTGCTGATGGATGTCTGTCTGACAGGCCGGAGCAGCAGCAGCAGCAGTAGTGTGTCTGCTGTCTGCTGTGCAGCACCACTGAGCCTGTGAGGGACGGAGACATCTGTATATTCAAGTGTTCTACTCCTGCAACGCGCTGCTCAGCGTGCACGGCAGGACGCGAGGAGGTGCACGCTCGCCTGGCTGCGTGGCGAGCCGTGGCCGCCATCATTGTTGTGTGAGACTGTGAAATAAAGATGAATCAATAAACAGAAGATATACGTGTGTGTGTGTGTGTGTGTGTGTGTGTGTGCGTGTGTGTGTGTGCGTGTGTGTGTGCGTGTGTGTGTGTGTGTATGTGTGTGTGCTCTCAGTGTGGAGGCCTTCAGGCTGTATGAGGTTTATAGGACCTAAAACATGTGAGCAGCTTTAATCAGAGAGAAGTAGTACATGAGGATTGATCGATGCATTTTAACTTTTCATTTCTGTTTTCGGTCACAGAGGAGAAGAAGTGGAAACTCTCTACGTAGAAACTAAAGCTGGCAAAGTTACATTCGTTATAACGCCACTCATTTCTTTAAAGCAACTTGCAATGTTGAGGTTGTAGCAGCTCAGGTGAAGATACTGGTATCTACTACTACTACTACTACTGGTATCATAGTAACTAGAGAACCTGATGAATCCATCGGTACCAACCATGTCAGACTGGCTGGTCATGAAGGAGGTTAAATAACACTCCAGACTTACACTAAATGTTCACTACCATGTTGATAAAAGGATTAAATACTTGACTCCTTTAAGGTTCATTTAGAACAGATAAAAATGTGAGATTAATTTGAGATTAATAGCGATTAACTACGGACAATCATACGATTAATCATGATGAAATATTTGAATCAATTGACAGCCCTGATGTGTATAAATACTTAAATTCTTACTCTTGAACTATAGTGTATTTTAAGTTTAAGTTGCTGTTTTTAGGAGTGTGTGATGCTGCGTTCAGGTCCTACAGGTTAGAGAGGAAATACGAGCTTCCTTCAGTAGTTAAAAAATGAGCTTCTGAGTCATTTCTGAGAAATGAGCTTCAGTAGTTCACTTTGATTCTTCTTCCTGAGTCCTGAATCACTAACAAGGAAACACAACATGAAACATTCTCCCTTTAATACACCAAAAGGAACCGTGTGACCTCCGTCAGAGAGAGAGATCAATACATAACAGCATGACATCATACAGTACGACCTGCTGGATTTGTCATTTGCGGTTTACATTTCTCTGTTTGTCTCTCTGTGAAACATGAACTCTAAAACCAAACACACATGTGGAAAAGCTTCTGAGGAGAAAACCTACAGAAAACTACAATCACTGTGCTTTCTACCAGAGGAGTCATTTACAACACCACATGGAAGCACCTTTTTTAATGTTTAAAAAACATTTAACATTAATGTGCAGCGTTATTTAACCTCTTTCACAACAAGCTAATCTGATATTTGTGTTTACGTGTTATTATCACGTTAACTTTAACAGCACTAATATACATCTTTGAGTGCATCCATAGCTGATGTATAAACAGTTAATGAATGATTGATAACACAGTATAACATACAGCTGTAAAGCATTTATGTAAATATGATAATAACACACACAAACAAACCTTATTGTGTTATAAAACATTTATTAATGAATACAGAAAGCATCCGCAGACAGCTGTTAAACTGATGTGTGTGTCTTAACTCAAGGGTCACTTACTGGATTTCACCGTGGGCTTTCGGCTCCGTTGTCATGGAGATGTAAATAAATACATACAATTAGTAAACATAATACATGAGTACTTCAGATCTGTCATTAAATATGAACACATGATTACAGTTGAGTTATCATTTTATACACCATTTATAATGTCTTTATAAAGACATTATAGTGTGTTAATAACTGCTCACAGTATATATATATATATATATATATATATATATATAACAGGCAAATGTTAATTCATTACATTATTCTGCGTTGATATAAGGCAGGGGTCAGGGGTCAGCAACCTTTACTGTCAAAAAGCCATCTGGAGCAGCAAAACATGTGATCATTGTGATGAAGGTAACACAGTTTATAGTCTAAGTATATAGTATATAAGTCTAATGCAGTGAGGGCCAAAGAGACAATGTACTACGGAGTATTAGGGCCACATTGAGGGAAAACACGTCTGAGATTTACACAATAAAGTCAGAATATTACGAGAAAAAAGTCATAATATTATGAGAAAAATAACATGTAAAATTACTACTTTATAATATTATGACTTTATTCTCTAAATCTCAGATCTATTATTTTCCCTCAGTGTGTTCCTAATACTCCGTCGTACCGTCGTACCATAGACCTACAACAATGATAGATAAAAATGAAAATGTAAACAACAAACAGTTATTCATTTCCATGTTTATAAATCCACAGAGCCGCTGGAGAGGAGCTGAAGAGACGCAGGTTGCTGAAGTGATGATATTATTTAGTCTTTAACTGTTAATCACTCTTTATTGAGTTAATGTGATGGAGACATTATAACGGTAGTTCCATGTTGTTCAGAGGGTTGTCTTCTGTTGTTTTCCTGTTAACATCAGAGTAGTTTCTGTGTTTCTGTGGCTAACAGACATCACCTCCCACCCAACAAATAGATGGTTTGTTCATTAATGAACAATAATCAGAGATCTATACAGCTCTGATCAGCTCTGATCGGCTCTGACCCGGGACTGAATGAACCTCCCTCTGCCACGAAAACCTGTCTCAAATCTCACATTGTTTATTTCCATCTTCTGTCAATATGTCATTATAAAGTTTGAGTCAATATTCCATGTTTAGATTGATTACATGTTGTCAGGATGAACAGATGAACGTTATATACGAGTATGTTCGTATTCCCGTTAGTCTGATCTGCTCATCTTCATCACTTCACTCGGAAGAAAACATCTAACTCTGCATTGATATCAAATGTAGAAACATAAACATGAATCCACCTCTTAGATAGTTAAAGGTTTATTCCATAGACGTATTACCAGCCTCTGGTTCTTCCAACAGTGACGTCGTTAACCAGGAACAAATGCTTTGTGTTGATTCAGATATAGCTGTGTTGCTTTAGAACGAGGCCGATCACTGAGGTTCAGGATGAGCTCAGCGTCTGATGTAATGTTCTACTGAGGGAACTGAAACAGCTTTAATCATCATACATATACAGTTATATCTATACATCACTTAAATGTGGTTATATGTCAATAGTTTCTGATGTATAAAAAGATGAATCTATTGTACAGTTTACATAAAACTTATAACCAAAAATATTATACTATTACTATATATATACTATTCACAGTATATCCATATTCATTTGAGTCCGATATAATAAAATATATATGTTATATTTATTATTATAGATATTTACACCGAGCAGAACTCAGCAGATATTTATTATTATATATACTGTATATATATATTATATATTTGTTATTATGATTATTATTATTATATATATATTATATATATTTATTATTATAGATATTTACACTGAGCAGAACTCAGCAGATATTTATTATTATATAAACTGTATATATATATTATATATATATATATATATATAATAGTGGATAAATCATGTGAATAAATGAGTTATTATTCATTGTGTTAATTAGACGTGAAGATGTGACCGTTGACCTTCGTCTCTCTGTGAGAAACACTTTTTGAAAATATAAAACTAAAATAAGAAGCAGGAAAACAGGAAGTTGCTCACAGTTACACATATTAATATTGATATGAATATGAATGAGTACTAATTGAATGATTACAGAGATGGAAACAGAGAGACAGGGAGAGAGAGAGAGAGAGAGAGAGATGGGAGACGCTGGCTCGTATAACAAAAGCTATAGAAAGTCTGACAGCAGCTTTATAACACCGTTAGTCACGGCTAACAGAGAGCATGTAATCCTGTTACCGCTGTCAGCAGCAAGACTCTTATTCTGAAAATACACTCTATAAATGAAATCCTGCAACGTCATCAAGTCAGAGATATGACCTGGTAGTTACTGTAACTATGACCTGGTAGTTACTATGACCTGGTAGTTACTATGACCTGGTAGTTACTATGACGATGACCTGGTAGTTACTATGACAATGGCCTGGTAGTTACTATGACGATGACCTGGTAGTTACTATGACGATGACCTGGTAGTTACTATGACGTGGTAGTTACTATGACGATGACGTGGTAGTTACTATGACGATGACGTGGTAGTTAGATGTGATGCAGCTGTAATGTGACTGTAGTATAAAGTGTTGCCGCTCAGAGTCTCAGCTGGTGCATGATGGGAGCTGATAGGACGTGCAGCAGCAGCTGGCGGCGGCGGCGGCGGCGGCGGCGGCGGCCCGGCTGAGCTCCGTGTTCTTTTCCCGGTCTGATCGCCGGGTTAATGGCGTTCTGTACTGGGTGGTGGGGGGGGGGGCTGCCATTTTACCCAGCAGCCCTTGGGCCGCTGACAGGGAGATGGATGATATCTGCAGCCTGGCCGCACTGCTCTGCTAACACACGCACACATACACACACACACACACGCACACACACACACACACACACACACACACACACACACACACACACACACAGAACACACACCTCTCTCCGTGTTGACCCAGCCTCGTCTCCATCAAGGGGAATAAAAGCAGTGAAACAATAAAACTTGAGGATTCACTCTTTGTTTGCTTCAATGAAACACAACAGAACCACACACAGAACAGATTCAACATATCAGACCTTTATTTAATAGATAAATCAATATTTAAACATGAGCAGCAGACACACACACACACGACCAGAACACCTGACTCGTATACACACATTTCATTTCAATCTTTATTATTGTGTTATTACTCTAATGCTGTTATTTCTGTTCTGTATATTGAGAGAGAGCTGCAGACAACCACAGTCACAGTCCATATATGGACATATACCAGGGACACACCGATACCGATGCCGATGCCGATACCTGGGCTTTGGGTACCGTCCGATACCAGTGTTTAATTGATCAGCTGTATGTCTCACTGTGTGGAAGAGACTGAGATCATTCTGTCATGTGTAAGACGACACCCGGCTGGACTTAAATATCGCTTTCTTAAAATTGTTAAACAAAATGTGACTAATAAATACACAGATATAAATTGATTTAATTATTCTTTGTTATTAAAATAATTAATCGTACAGCAGCGACCTGGTAGAAACTTTACTAAATGAACAGGAATTATAGTTTAAATCTTTTTAATGCAGCAACAAATGAATCAAAACTGAAACAAGAATTATTCACACAGTGAATAATGTATATAATAATAATAATATATATAGTAACATTAAATTGAGCTGAATAGATCGGCCCCCATTGTCACTGATACCTGATCCAGCTGTTTGAGTCAGTATCGGCCCGATATCCGACCCGGTATCGGTATCGGTGCATCCCTAGAATAAACCTGATTCTGATATTATAACATCTATAATAATAATGAATACATAGAAAATACAAGAAACATATATTTGTAATTTAATGCATTTTGGAAACACCAAGTAAAATATAGAATATTTTATTAACACACAAAACTGCATCATAATCCAAGCAGATATTTGTTATTATATAATATATATACATATATATATATATACATATATATATATATATATATATATATATTATATATTTATTATTATAGATATTTACACCGAGCAGAACTCAGCAGATATGTATTATTATATATACTGTGTATATTTATATACATATATATATATATATATATATATATGTATGTATATATATATATGATACATATATATAATATATATTTATAATTATAGATATTTACCGCGAGCAGAACTCAGATAGTGATTTTTGGTTAAAGACACACGACTCCTGTCCTTAACCGTAGATCAGATGTGTGTGTGCATTACAGCAGTGTAAAGGTTGTGTGCGTGTGTGTGTGTGTGGGGGGGGGTGTTAAGTCCTTAAAAGAAGTCCGTCCCTCTCCTTCGTCCTCCCCCCTCCCCGTCCCCGTCCCCCTCGTTCTCATTGTCCTTACCTGCTGTCCCGCTCTCCTCCTCACTGCTCATGTTCCTCCAGTCCTCCTCCAGACCTGATCCAGCCTCCATGTCACCTGAACAACAGCCTCTGCATACTGATGGGGGGGGGGGGGGGTAGACTCTGCTCTGTGCCGGCAGGAAACACCCCCCACCTTTCCTCTTCCTCTTCCTCCTCTTCATTCTGAAGAACAGAGAGAAAGGGGGGAAGGATGGAGGGATGGTAGAGGGAGAGGAAGGAGAGGAAGGAGAGGAAGGAGAGGACGGAGAGGACGGAGAGGACAAATCAGGCCAGAGGAGGAGGAGAGGAGGAGAGGAGGAGGAGGAGACGAGAGGAGGAGGAGGAGGAGAGGAGGAGGAGAGGAGGAGGAGGAGAGGAGGAGAGGAGGAGGAGGAGGAGGAGAACGAGGGGCTGCTGGGGAGCCGGGGGTGTTGAGGGAACCATCCATCACTGTTTTAAGTGACTGCAGTGGGACGGAGCAGAGTAAAAGGTCGTCTGCTCTCTCTCTGAGCTCAGTGGAACGGTGGACACCTGGGCCGAGCCGGGCCGAGCCGAGCGGCTCCGTAATGACTCTGAGCTAATTAGCTGCTTCAGGCCGTCTGTTACGGCCCACTGACACTTTTACTGACTCACTCTGCTGCTGCTGCAACACGCTCGAGCTGAACAACGCAGTCACATACAGTCATAAAAATACTGATACCCAGACTGACACCGATACCGACACCGACACCGATACCCATACCGATACCGGTACCCATACCCATACCGATACCGGGGCTGTGGGTATCGGATCGGTACGCGGTATCACGTATGGGTATGTATGTGACTGGGATCATTCTGTTATGTGTGAGGCAACTTAACTTAAACATCGCTTTCCTAACTTTATAAGACAAAATGTAATAAATAAATACATAGATACAAATTTACTGAATATTTATTTATTATTAAAATAATAAATTGCACACCAGCGACTTGGTGAAACATACTCAAAATTAACCGGAATCACAATTCAAGTGTAAACATTTTTAATGCAGCAACAAATTAATCAAAACTGAAACAGGAATTCAAATTAAGTCTCTAATGTATGTAGTATATAAACATAGAATGAAATAGAATTGTTACTGATATCCATCCAGCTCTCTGAGGTATCGGCCTGATATCTGAGCTGGTGAAGTTGTAACTTGTCTTACCTTTGACCGCGGAAACAAGGAGACAAGGAGACAAGGAGACGACTGTCAGGGCTCCTAAACAAGAAGAGACAGCAGGTTAGAACAGGTGTGTGAGAACAGGAAACACAGCAGCGTTGACCATATTAGGAAGCAAACGTAGCCCAGTTCATCTCTGAACTCTTTAGCGGTGGAATCTCAGAACACACTGTGATCATTCAAGTGTCCACCGGCTCAGGAGCCGAGCGGCTGCACTCCAGGACACACCAGGAATTTATGGTCATGACCCGTTAGAGGGCACAAAGCAACCCGGCACAACGTGACTGGCTGGATGAACATGTGTCTGCTAGAGGGACAAGTTTTACCTCCAAACACAAGTCAACACAGGTTTTATTCTAAAATAACTGACTCTAACGCTGCAGTAGAGCTGCTCTAATGAAGCTCTAATACAGCTCTACTGCAGCTCTAACGCTGCTCTAACGCTGATCTAACACAGCTCTACTGCAGCTCTAACGCTGCTCTAATACAGCTCTAATGAAGCTCTAATACAGCTCTAATGCAGCTCTACTGCAGCTCTAACGCTGCTCTAATACAGCTCTAATGAAGCTCTAATACAGCTCTAATGCAGCTCTACTGAAGCTCTAACGCTGCTCTAATGCAGCTCTAATGCAGCTCTAACGCTGCTCTACTGCAGCTCTAATACAGCTCTAATGCAGCTCTACTGCAGCTCTAATGAAGCTCTAATACAGCTCTACTGCAGCTCTAATACAGCTCTAATGCAGCTCTACTGCAGCTCTAATGAAGCTCTAATACAGCTCTAATGCAGCTCTACTGCAGCTCTACTGCAGCTCTAATGAAGCTCTAATATAGCTCTAATACAGCTCTACTGCAGCTCTAATGCAGCTCTAATGAAGCTCTAATACAGCTCTAATGCAGCTCTACTGCAGCTCTAATACAGCTCTAATGCAGCTCTACTGCAGCTCTAATGCAGCTCTAATGAAGCTCTAATACAGCTCTACTGCAGCTCTACTGCAGCTCTAATACAGCTCTAATGCAGCTCTACTGAAGCTCTAATACAGCTCTAATGCAGCTCTACTGAAGCTCTAATACAGCTCTAATGCAGCTCTACTGCAGCTCTAATGCAGCTCTAATGCAGCTCTACTGCAGCTCTAATGCAGCTCTAATGAAGCTCTAATACAGCTCTACTGCAGCTCTACTGCAGCTCTAATACAGCTCTAATGCAGCTCTACTGAAGCTCTAATACAGCTCTAATGCAGCTCTACTGAAGCTCTAATACAGCTCTAATGCAGCTCTACTGCAGCTCTACTGCAGCTCTAATGCAGCTCTACTGCAGCTCTAATGAAGCTCTAATACAGCTCTAATACAGCTCTACTGCAGCTCTAATGCAGCTCTAATGAAGCTCTAATACAGCTCTAATGCAGCTCTACTGCAGCTCTAATACAGCTCTAATGCAGCTCTACTGAAGCTCTAATACAGCTCTAATGCAGCTCTACTGCAGCTCTAATACAGCTCTAATGCAGCTCTACTGCAGCTCTAATGCAGCTCTACTGCAGCTCTAATGCAGCTCTACTGCGGCTCTAACGCTGCTCTAACGCAGCGTTGGCGTCATAAAGAGGCTGACAGAGTGGCTGTGATTGGTCCGACCAGCTCCACTGTCTGGTGACCGAGGGGTTAAAAGCTCCAGCTAGAGGTCACATTAACGTCCCAGCCTCTAGACGTCCGACCTGCAGGACAGACCATAATTATCCAGCCAGTCACAGTTCAATAAGTCCATCAAGCTGCTGGCCAGATAGCAGGTTTCCATGGCAACGCCCCGAAGTGAATCACAGATCAGAAAGGGGGGGGGGGGGTACACCCTTAAATACTGTGGACACACACACACACACACACACACACACACACACACTGAAGCAGGTGTGGGATCATTCCATTTAGCTGTGCTGAGACCTCTCTGGTCCTCCGGCCGGCAGTCTGCTGCCTTTCTGTTTGCTTTTCAATCATCAGCCTCAGTGTCCCTCTGTGTCCCTCAGTGTCCCTCAATGTCCCTCTGTGTCCCTCAGTGTCCCTCTGCGTCCCTCAGTGTCCCTCAGTGTCCTTCTGCGTCCCTCAGTGTCCCTCAGTGTCCTTCTGCGTCCACGGGCCTTAAATTTCCCTCGGTGTCCCTCAGTATCCCTCAGTGTCCCTCTGTGTCCCTCAGTGTCCCTCAGTGTCCCTCAGTGTCCAGACTACAGCGCTGTCCTTTACGATAGGTAGGAGTTAATGGAGTTTTTCTGTCGTCCCATCGTCCAGAGAATAAAAGAGAAACTTCTGTTGGTGCACGTAGACGATGACATCAGTTTATATCCTCCACTGAATTAAAAACTCAATTGAATTGTCTCATTGGGGACGGAGACGGGGACGGGGACGGGGACGGGGACGGGGGTTGTGTATAAAATGTGCGTCTGCATGTTGTTGCCCTGGTGATGTGTGTGGTGTCATCAGCTCACTAGTGTGTGTGTGTGTGTGTGTGTGTGTGTGTGTGTGTGTGTGTTCAGGTGACTGTCTGGCCTCCTGCCGCAGTGTCTGGAAACTCAGACGCCCCCCCCGCCCCCGCCGCTATCAGGCCTACCTGACGCCCCGCCTCCCCCCCGCTGAACACTGAGCTGCTCCACCAACACCACCAGCTGACGATCAATGCAGGAATAAACCAACCGACCCCCCCAACGCTGATCTGTCCTGATTCCTTCTTCCTGTTATCTGGAGCGGCGAGTTACACCCCCCCTCCGAACAATGGAGGCTAATCTCTGGGACACACTGAGGGTCCATCAGCTGGAGCCGCTGCTTCATCTGAACCGAGCCGAGCCGAGCCGAGACAACACCGTACTATTACACCATATTTATATTATTAACAACATCTTATTACTACACCATATTTGTATTATTCAATACACCTTATTATTATTATTACACCATATTTATATTGATAAATAAAATGTATTATTATTACACCATATTTATATTATTAAAAACACATTATTATTATTATACCATATTTATATTATTAAATATCTTATTATTATTACACCATATTTATAATAGTAAATACACATTATTATTATTACACCATATTTATATTATTAAAAACACATTATTATTATTATACCATATTTATATTATTAAATATCTTATTATTATTACACCATATTTATAATAGTAAATACACATTATTATTATTACACCATATTTATATTATTAAATACACCTTATTATTATTACACCATATTTATATTAATAAATACATCTTATAATTATTATTATTACACCATATTTATATTATTAAATACACCTTATAATTATTATTATTACACCATATTTATATTATTAAATACACCTTATAATTATTATTATTACACCATATTTATATTATTAAATACACCTTATTATTATTACACCATATTTATATTATTAAATACACCTTATTATTATTACACCATATTTATATTATTAAATACACCTTATTATTATTACACCATATTTATATTATTAAATAAACCTTATTATTATTACACCATATTTATAATATTAAATACACTCAGCTGAGACTTTATTTACTCACAATGAAGAAAACGTTGAATTTCTGCTTCATCAGTTTCAGTTTTTAACATCTTTGTCTTAATTGTCATTAATTTATAGTTTTTATTTTAATATTATTTAGTGTGTAAACACAGTATATAAATGCTTTTATTAATAAAAGCTACCACTATACGCTGTTAAGTGATTTCACCTTGACAGCCACTTACAGATTTTCTATGACTCTATCTTATTATATCAAAATGAAAAGATATTTATATAATATATATATATATATATATATATATATATATATCATATTAAACTCATTATTCATTACTCATTATTAAACAGACACATTCTCATGTCAGATATATTCACATCTCATACACTAATCAACTGACATTAATAAAATGAGGCAGGTTAATATTAAATATTAATTATTAACTCAGTAGGAAGGGAAACAAAAAGCTTCACCTTCATCAACATTATTATTATTATTATTATTATATTATTATTATATATCCAACGTCTTTCTCTAAAGGTCAAAGATATATAAAAATGTCAAATTAATTTAGTTTTATGAGTCAATAAAATTACAGCTTTTACAGAAAAAACGTTTCCCTGAAGGAGGTTTGATCCCCGTCCTGTCAGAGGCAGAGTAATGTGTAATGTGTAATATAATGTGTAATATAATATGTAATGTGTAATGTGTAATGTGTAATGTGTAATGGGTAATATAATGTGTAAAGTAATGTTTAATGTAATGTGTAATATAATGTGTAATGGGTAACGGTAATGTGTAATGTTATGTGTAATACAATGCGTAATGTGTAATGTGTAATGTAATGTGTAATGTGTAAAGTAATGTGCAATATAATGTATAATGTGTAATATAATGTGTAATGTGTAATATAATGTGCAATATAATGTGTAATGTGTAATATAATGTGCAATATAATGTGTAATGTGTAATATAATGTGCAATATAATGTGTAATGTGTAATATGTGTAATGTGTAATATATTGTGTAATGTAATGTGTAATATAATGTGTAAATATAATGTGTAATATAATGTATGTGTAATATATTGTGTAATGTGTAATATAATGTGTAATATAATGTGTAATGTGTAATATATAATGTGTAATATAATGTGTAATGTGTAATGTAATGTGTAATATAATGTGTAATGTGTAATATGTGTAATGTAATGTGTAATATAATGTGTAATGTAATGTGTAATGTGTAATATAATGTGTACTGTAATGTATAATGTGTAATATAATGTGTAATGTGTAATATAATGTGTAATGTAATGTGTAATATAATGTGTAATGTGTAATATAATGTGTAATATAACGTGTAATGTGTGATATAATGTGTAATGTGTAATATAATGTGTAATGTGTAATATAATGTGTAATGTGTAATGTGTAATATAATGTGTAATGTGCAATGTGTGATATAATGTGTAATATAATGTGTAATATAATGTGTAATATAACGTGTAATGTGTGATATAATGTGTAATGTGTAATATAATGTGTAATGTGTAATATAATGTGTAATATAATGTGTAATGTGTAATGTGTAATATAATGTGTAATGTGCAATGTGTGATATAATGTGTAATATAATGTGTACTGTAATGTGTAATGTGTGATATAATGTGTAATATAATGTGTACTGTAATGTGTAATATAATGTGTAATATAACGTGTAATGTGTGATATAATGTGTAATGTGTAATATAATGTGTAATGTGTAATATAATGTGTAATATAATGTGTAATGTGTAATGTGTAATATAATGTGTAATGTGCAATGTGTGATATAATGTGTAATATAATGTGTACTGTAATGTGTAATGTGTGATATAATGTGTAATATTGAGTCCATTCAGCAGCAGCTCAGTGAGCTCCAGTTTGACTTTGAACAAAGTTTATATCCGCCCCCCCCGTCCAGCCGGGAGCTGAGCTGGTTGGTTTTACGGGGTGATATTTATATTTATTGGATCCTTGGCGGATTGCTCTGAGCCTGCTGCTTTGTTACTGTTGGTGGTGGTGGTGGTGGTGGTGGGGGGGTTCGGGTGTTGCCAGACTCTGCTGCGTGTCAGACAGACCATAATAATAAAACTGTCTGGCTGTTCTGTGGGCACCAGCTCTGCTCCGGCTGCGCTGCGTCTGACTGCTCAGCACTTGTCGCACCGTGCTGGCTGTTTGGTATTCACGGGGCACGGCGCTGCTTCAGCTGTTGCTGGGGGGGCTCGGTGGCTCGGTGGCTCGGTGGCACCGCCACACACTGATTAGTTGGCATTGCCATTGTTCACCACGAACCCAAACGGGGGGTGGGAGAAAAAAATGATAATTAGGGAGAGAGATGGAGAGCAGAGGAAGAGAGAGAGAGAAAATCAATTGTTTTGAACTGAATTCCTAATTTGGGTAATTTAGCAGGAATGAGGTTAGAACAGCACGCTGCCTCGGGAGCAACGCAGAGCTACAGAACCAGGTCAAGCTGCAGGATGCACCACGAAGAGAAGCTCATTCATTACAACTGCTCTTCTACAGTCTACTGTCTTCTACAGTCTACTGCTCTTCTACAGGCCTCTTCAGAACAAACACATACTTTCATTCTCTATTCAACGTCTCGTCTTTTTACCGGCCGGCCCGTTGGTCTGTCTGTCTGTCTGTCTGTCTGTCTGTCTGTCAGCCTCCACTTCAGATATTGATTTACACCATTAACCACTTTGTTTGTGGCGTCTCACGACAACAGAACATTTACACAGAAATTATCAAATTATAAGAAAGGCCATAAAATTCCACTTTAAAAGTGTCGTTGATTTTTATAGTCAGATTGTATTTGATCAGATAGATCTCAGTGTGTCTGCTGTCCTCCAACCGTTTAAATTCATTTATTAAACCATAAACATGATTCCAGTTTCTATTCAAATTAGTGTGTTTAAAAAAAATTGCTCTGTCATTGTGATAATATATATATATGTATATATATATATTAAATCTACACATTTGGCTTTTGTACTTGGGGGTTGCGTATATATTAAAATTAATAATAATAATTATTATTAATATAATTTAATTATTAGTAGGGTTAACACTTTGGAAGTTTGATTTTGGAAAACAATATTATAACTGTCAAATATTTTTACACTCAGAGAGTTGAGCTGAAAAACTCAAAATGATGTGTTAAAAAAATAATAATTAATAAATAATAAAATACATAAATGAGGAGTACACAGATGAGTTGGCTGCTGTCGAGGGATCGAGTGTAAAATGTGAGTATTATAATCTTTAAATGTGAGTATGTGAGGATCATGAACTGGTGATGGAGGATCATGAACTGGTGATGGAGGATCATGAACTGGTGATGGAGGATCATGTACCGACTAGGTCTCTACGATTCTACTGTGACTCTGGTGCTGACGGTGGGTTCACCACCACCAGGCTGGGTGTGGTGGTTCTGCGTGGTTCTGAGTGGTTCTGCGTGGTTCTGAGTGGTTCTGCATGGTTCTGCGTGGTTCTGCGTGGTTCTGAGTGGTTCTGAGTGAGTGGTTCTGCGTGGTTCTGCGTGGTTCTGCGTGGTTCTGAGTGGTTCTGCGTGGTTCTGCGTGGTTCTGCATGGTTCTGAGTGGTTCTGAGTGAGTGGTTCTGCGTGGTTCTGCGTGATCCTGTCAGCTCTGATCACATCATGTGTTAGTTGAACGGGATTCAAACAGAGATGTTGATGTTGTGACGATGTCGGTGGACAGACCGCTGCAGTAGGTGACTGGTTCGGTTATACGGCGATGGCGATGACGCCGCTGCTGCGATCATGAAAGACGTTCTTGATGAATTTTTGGGGGAAAAGAAATGAGCAAACATGCACATTCCTCCGTGCACAGTTCAGCTCCATCGCTGCTACGCTTCACAACTCCTACAGACATTCTGCTCTTCATGACTACTTCCTTTCCACGTCTCTTCCTTCCTCTACGTCGTCCCTACCACGTCTACACACGGTTAACGGTGAATCAGTTGGTGCTTCGGTCCGACTCCACCCGGTCGGGGTCGTTCGCTTGGTAGAAAGTCGATAGTGCCCTCCGCCGGCGTCCCGAGAGCCTAACCCGTGATTTTGTATCAAGAGAGCTCACAAGTTAGGGTCTCAGGGAGCAGGTGAAGTACGACAGAGTCTACTGAGGAGCTGCAGGCAGCTGCAGGGCACTGAGTGGCACTGACACATTCACACACACACACACACACACACACACACACACTCACTGTCCCTTCCTCAACCACTGACACTATAAAGTAGTGTATTTCAGCCTCATGTATTCTATGAGACACGGGCTGAAATCTGAAAAACAAAAAGCAGATCTGAGTCCTGGACGGAGAGAACGGGTTCCACGCTGCTCCGCTGCAGATCAACTTATTTAGTTCGGAGGGCTCATCGGCTCGGTCGTGCACACAAAGACATGCAAAGGTAGAAGCATTGGCAGCTTTAACACACATGACATCCAACATACGACATACAGGACAACCACAGAGAACAGAGAACAGAGAGGAAGAGGGCAGACAAAGCGGTGAATTGGTGGAAGGTGGTCAGACTGAAATGACGTCCATGCAGCACCCAGACAGCAGCACCCAGACAGCAGCAGAGAGGCTGCGCTGGCTGCTCTGGCTGCGCTGGCTGCTCTGAGCTAACTAGCCTTTGTGCTGGAGAAGGAGAAGCCCCCCCAGCCAAGCAGCCGGGTTCGCCTCTTTGTCCTAAAGAGCATCGGCCGATCATCAGTCTAGGACAGTCGGACCCGAACCCAGACCCGTCTGCACTGACCGGTTGGACGCAGAGAGCCAGCTAGCAGGCTCAGCCTCTGGCGGCGAAGCAGCGACAGCGTTCGCTCTCACACACCAAACACAGAGAGAGCTGTGAGGCTGTGAGGCTGTGAGGCATCGACCAGAACACGTTAAACTCCACGCTGACTGCAACACCCGCCACGCCACAACCCTCCACCTACCTGCCCAACTCTGCCGCCATGGTGGCGAGCTCGGCACGCAATAAGTTGTCAGAAAAGCAACAAACATAAAAGAGCTTCTACCGAAGCAGAGAGAAGAAGAAGAGAAGAAGAAGAGAAGAAGAAGAGCAGCTTCAGATAGAAACACATCAGAACATGAATCACCAGCAAACTGCAGAATGTGAACAAAGTGATGTTGAAAACATTCCCATGTCATATCTGCCTGTCATGAACCGGAACACACCGCGGACTGCCCCCCCACCTCCTCCTCCACCCCGTCGCCCCCCCCATCCCATCCCATCCCACCACCCACCTCTCAACTCCTCCCCCTCAGACTACAGAAACAAGCTGGATGGATGTCTCTGACTGTCTGCGTCTCTCAGGGGAACGCCAGGCAAAGTGGAGGCTTCCGGAAACCAACGCTCCGCTCCGCGTTGCCTCGCACGCCCGCTCCTCCGTCTGCCACCGACGACGCCTTTTGTTATCCGCCTCCGAGCTGAGGATGAGGAAGAGGCAGAGGAAGAGCAGAGGGAGAGCAGGGCAGCGGCAGAAGAAGAAGGGGAAGAAGGGGGTGAAAGAAAGAGATGGGGGTGGTGGGGGGGGTGAAGCTGCAGCCAGACGCAGGTCAGTGAGGTGGGACGCCTCTCCTCCCCCCTGCTCCCCCCTCCTTCCCAGCCCCAGCTCCATCCCAGCGCTTGCATTGTCAGCTCCATCTCAGCATCTTAACCCCCCCCCCTCCCCCCCGCTCCAGACACCAGGACATCAGCATGTCGTGACTCTCGTCTACTTTTATTCCTCCTCTCTCTCTCTCTCTCTCCGGTCCTCGACGCCGGTCTGCCGTCACCGAGCAGGAAAACAAAAAGCCAAAAACATTTTCTTCCTCCAGCCGCCGCCGCATCCCGCTACCTTTCCCTCCCCCCCCTCCTCCCACATTTGACCCTTCCACCCCCCCAAGCCCTGCCTCTCCAGCATCTCCTGTCCTCTGCCTCCCCCCCTGTACCTGTCTGCTTGTCTCGTGTCTCTTACTCCCCGTATATGCAGCTGCTGCCCAAAGTGAGATACTGCAGCAGGAGTCTGCAGCGACAGCCCTCGCTCTTTCTCTCCCTCTCTCTCTCTCTCTCTCTCCCTCACACACCCTCCATCCAGCCTTCGCTGGTGAACACGTTCCTCCCTGTGCTGATCAATTTCTTCTCTTTTCCAGCGGCGCGCACACACACACACACACACACACACTGCAGTGAACTGGTTGGCCATGGCTGGCAGAGGATGCTCTGTAGCGATCCCACCGTCTGTAACGTGGACTGTAACACACATTCAGCAACACTCGCACATGCAAACACCCCCCCCCCCCCCCCCACACACACACACACACACACACACACCAATCAACAGATATATCCTGTGATACACACACACACACACACACACACACTGCAGTGAACTGGTTGGCCATGGCTGGCAGAGGATGCTCTGTAGCGATCCCACCGTCTGTAACGTGGACTGTAACACACATTCAGCAACACTCGCACATGCAAACACACCCCCACACACACACACACACACACACACACACACCAATCAACAGATATATCCTGTGATACACACACACACACACACACACACACACACAGCCGACAGCAAACAAACGAACACGTCTCCCCCCAAAAAAGACAGAGATACCCAACGAGGCTCGGGTGGAAAAGCAGGACACAGAAAGACGCTACGGCGGCGCCACTCAGCTAACACACACACACACACACACACACACACACACACACACACACACACAGTGATGTGGTCACAGCGAGCGTGAACACAAACAGTCACTGTCACAATATTGTGAGCGAGGCTGGAGAGCAGCGATGGTGATGCAGACGACGGTGGAGTCAGACGGGGAAGCGGCGGCTGATATTGCGTCAAAGAGTTCCTCGATCACCTGTCTGATATCTTCAGTTTGTCAGGAACTGACTTTTTAATTATTAGTTCCAAATTTCCAGACGTACATGATAAGTGTCTACCAGTGTCTCTCCAGGACCAGAGGACCAGGAGTGCCTTCACATACAGAACCCCGTCACCACACTGTGACCGCCGGCCTCCTCTACACACGGAGACGTCTGCTTATTAAATACAACGTCTATTTACTTCTCTCTTTCTAACCGTCCTTCAGATGGACGTCCCCGGCAGGAACACCATTTGTTGTATTAACAAGTGCTTCATAATGCACACAGATCTTCACAGTTATTATTAATAATAGATATATATACTTTATAGAAGTGTGGTGGTGGTGCACGGCTGTGAGGAATAAAGAAATGGTTCTCCTTGTGTCTGAATGAGATCTGCCCTTGACAGCTTGTTCTAATCTCAGAGTTTAATCACCCCCAACACCCCGGATAGATTAGGGTTATGACCCCGTGTGACACGGAGGGGGGGGGAGATCTGCAAATGTTATCATTGATTGATTATGCCCTTTAATTCAAATGGAAAGCAGCAGCAGCGACACAGAAAAGGCTGAATTGGTAAATGTCACTTTGTGAAAGGCGGCGGGCAAATGCGTCGCTCCGTTTCTACGCCAGAGCATCGTAGAGAAGGAGGGCGAGCCCGACGCCGAAGACAATCCTGCAGCCAATGTCAAAACCGTGGCCAGGTTGAAGTCTATGGGGGATGGGGGGGTCTCCGCAGATTGGCTCGGTGATGGCGGCGGTGACGCAGAGGCGGGAGGAGGAGGAGGGGGTTGGGAGTTTGCTGTATGCTAAAGCCGGCGGGGCCAGCAGGCGGCCATATAGGTGATCAATCAGCTCCATTACAGCCGTGTCACTGCAGAGTCTGGAGCTGTCTCCGCATCCCGCCCATCACCCCCCACCACCCCACACACACACACACACATTACTCGCTCCGTTTCCAGTCTAGACTGGATATACAGCCCATCGGCGTGATGAAATTGGTCCACGAGAGCAAATGGCGTACAACGGCGGACACACAAACCGGTCACTGTGACGCACCAACCACACATCTCCAGAGAGGTGGTGGGTAACGGGGGATCGGGGGATCGGGGGATCGGAGCACGTACTGTAGGTGTTACTGTTAGAATCAGGCTGAACCAGGCTGAACTAGGCTGAACCGGGCTGAACCAGGCTGCAGTGATGGAGTCGACTCTAATTCTGTCGCTTTGAATCCAGCTTTTCAAAGAGCCCCAGAAATAGGACGGGCTCCATTGTGATTGGTAAGCAACACTCACACTGAGCCGCCAGCCAGACGCTACGCCGATGTGGCGGACGCTCGCAATGACACCGTTCCCTTTTCTACCACGAGCTTAAAATATCTCCACGCGGCCGGGAGATGCTTATCTGTGCCACAGATGCCGGGCAAGCATCAGACAGGTACCCGAACAATGGACTTTATCTCAGTCAGCGCAAGCAGCACAGAATAATGGGAACATGGAGCAGCAGAAGTAGGAGGGGTGGAGGAGGAGGAGGAGGAGGAGGAAGAGGAGGAGGAGGAAGAGGAGGAGGAGGAAGAGGAGTAGAAGGAGGAGGAGGAGGAGGAGGAGGAAATATGTGATGCATAGCGCCTTGCCAGCCAGCCAGCCAGCCAGCCAGCGGGACATTAATGACGATCATGTCTTGTCACACTAGCTGTCGGGCCAGTCAGCAGATCCTGCCCTTGTCCCTGCCCTTCTCCGATCAATGCCATTGATCTGTCCCAGGGGTCAAGGGGCAGGAGCGTATCAATAGGGGGAGAGTGGCTGATGCAGCAGGCGGAGAGGGGGCTGACTCCAGACAGATCAATGACACCCCTCCCACCCCGCCCCCCCCGTCTGCCATCGCCGTGTTATGATTATTCATTTGCCATTAACCCGAGCACATTAAGGGAATCTGTTTCCTGGGGAAGGAACAGAGCTCCAGGCTTCTCCTCGCCTTCACAGGGAACGGAGGTTTGATGAGTAGTGGAGTGAAAGTCTCGGCGTGGCCAGACAGAACCGGCAGCGTTCTGGTCCCAGACCATTTGTTACTAAGGTCTCCACCCGTCAGTGACGTCAACAACGAGAAGCCAATCGCCGCTCGCGCAGCAGTCTCAGCCGAGAGCAGCGATTGGCTGACTGTACCAGTGTTCTGTGTCTGAGTGTGACTCTCTGTGAGAGACCCGGACGGAGGAGAAAGTACCAGAAAGTATCTCACCCTGGAGTGCCGGGTCAGTTCCTCTGTATTTATACGCTTTCACAAGAACAAAGTGTAATCTGCAGCGTGATCACGGCGTGTATATATATCCAGGGGGACAAAGTGACTTTGGGGAATGTGTGTTTTTGCTTTTCTAACTGGAGGAGAGATTTCTCTTCAGCTCTGAATCCTCCCCGAGTCGCTCTCATTTAGCTGCACACACACAACCAACCGGTTCTGTCTTTAATAGGGAGAGAGACGGCAGACTGACTGATGTAGACTGAACCAGCCGAGGGTGAAGACGAGATGTTAGGAAGGATTCATTAACAGCTTTGTGTTTTAAAACAAGGAAGGAGGCAGATGTGATATGATGACTGTGTGTAACAGATCAGTCCAGTTCAGGCTGCTTCAGGTGGTTCTGGTTGATAACATGTGTTGTAAAGGTGACACCGAGTCACCGTGGAGCTTTGTGACATTGCCGGCATCATTTGGACTCCAGCAGACTAAACTCAATAAAGAGAATCTTTATTTTATTAATTCCTAAAGTGAGCTGAAGAACCTTGAGACTTCTGGAAGAGGCCCGTTACAGCAGCGGAGAGCCAACCTGAACCCCCCCCATCTAATCCCGTAATTTATTTGTTCAGCCATCCCATAAATGAGTTCCCAGCTGGAACCGATGCCGGTTAGCTGTGCAGCTGGACATGCAGGGTGGGGAGGTGCTGAGGCAGCAGCTCTCCTCTCCACATCTGGAGGAGCCGTCGGGGTTCAGAGGTGAGGACGGACGAGAGAATCACAGCTCTTAAAATAAACGCCAGGCGACCCACGACTCGCCTCTCCGTGCTCCGTAGAGTCTGTGAGAGCGAAGGAGGAGGGACGGCAAACAGAAAAGATCTATTTATGATTACATAAAACATCTGCTCCTGAAGTATTTCATTTAAAGATGACTAGTCTGATATTCAGCAGTTCTTCTGACTGTGTTTCGTGTGTTTCGTGTGTCTCGTGTCTCAGAGCGGCGGCGGTTGTTGGGTTGGATGAGGAGGCATGAGTTTCCTGACTCCGGGTCGTTCTCAGGTTTCCAGGGATTCACCCGGATCAGATTCCCTCACACAAACACTGTTTGATGACAATGACTCTGTTGGCGATGCGAGGCCGAGCAGGATCACCGAGCTTCGGCGGAGGTGTTGGTATCACTCCACCTTTAATTACTGACGACCTAAAAATAGCTGTTTCCAATGAATCCCATCAATATACTGATAGACCGATAGGAAACACAGGAGGGCTTTCCCAGAGCCGTCCACGTGTCCCACATCATCTCAGGAGTTTAACCTAAACACCTAAACACCTAAAAGACTAAACACCTAAACACCTGAAAGACTAAACACCTAAAAGACCAAACACCTAAAAGACTGCTCTCTAAGTGTTAAAGGGGACATATCTTTCTCGGTGCTTGTTCTCATCCATCTGAGTATCTGGAGTCTCTACCAACCCACAAACTGTGAAATCAGACAACCAGTCAGGTTATTATGGGCTGTCTAGATCAGAAACCCAATCAGACGTGGCTCCCCTTCCTATGTCACATGTAGACTCATTAGAATGTGTCAACATCAGCAGCAGAGCTACGCTTACGCCATTTTGGACTGAAAGCGACTACGGGACGCCAGTAAAACGTCCTCCTACAAAGACACGTACAAAAGTAAAACTAAATTATTTCTATTAGGGTCCGAAACTGTGTTCATGTACTCGTACTCGCAAAACGGCTCCGATACAAAGGCACCGATACCACTTTACAGCATCGTGACGTTAACCTCTCGTCACCATCTTTCGGGTCCTATCGCACACGCTCACGCTTGGCTAGGGTCGCCGACATCGCCGCAGACCCCTGGTGCCTTTTACGAGGGTTGAGCCCCGCCCTGGGGGCACGACGCGGTCGGGGCGCACTGAGGACAGTCCGCCCCGGGCCAACAGTCACACCGGGAGCAGGGAGCTCCGTCATGGTGCAGCGAGCGCTGTAAAGCTGCGGCCGCAAGCCACCTTCGCCCCGAGCCTTTCCAAGCCGACCTAGAGCCGGTGGCGGCGCAGCGCCTCGTATGCGGGACTCCCCAGCCTGCCGTGTGTCGCTCACACCCTCCAGCTGGCTGTTAACGAGGCTCTTTAGACACAGAGAAGAACTCGTATCGGTACTCGGTATCGGAGAGTACCCAAATGTAAGAACTTGTACTCGGTCTGAAACAAAGTGGTATCGGTGCATCCCTAGTTTCTATTCTATTGTCATATTTAATGTCTCTACCAAAATGGTCTGTGTTGAACAATAGAAATATTATAAATATAATAAGTGTTTTCAGTCCAAAATGATGCAGCACCGACGTTTCATCTATTTTTCTTTAGACTCTTTAGAACTACCTTTGTAAAGGTGAACCATATTTTACTCTCTAGCCAATCAGAGCAGACTGGGCGTTATCGGGGAGGGGGGGGTCTTAGAGAGACAGGAGCTAAAACGGAGCGTTTCAGACAGACGGTGAATACAGGGATATTCAGACAGACAGGATGTTCTAGTAGCCGGTACCTGATCATGAGCAGGATACGTCCCCTTTAAGTTGATCCCTGGCTGTACAGCTTTGGGAGTGTGGCTGACATTTTATCACTATTACTATGAAATGAATCATAAGTAGGGCTGTCAAAGTTACCGCCATAATAACGCCTTAACGCAAATTAGTTTTAATGCCGCTAACTTCTTTAACGTATTAACGCAACTTGTGATTTTTTATGTCATGCTAGCTGGTCATGAAGGAGGTTAAATAACGCTCCAAACTTACACTAAGTGTTGGAGAGGATAAACTGTCATGTCCATGTTCAAAGGGTCCCTTGACCTCTGACCTAAATGCAGTACCTGTGAGGGTTTCTGGATCAATATCTGTCATTGATTTGTGTTGTATTTCCAATAACAAATATAAAAAGCAGCATATTTGTCCACTCCCATGTTGATGAGAGGATTAAATACTGGACTGATCTCCCTCTAAGGTTCATTTAGAACAGATACAACATGTGTGATTAACTACGGACAATCATGTGATTAATGGTGATTGAATATCTTAATCGACTGACAGCTCTAGTTATGAGTCTACGTCCTTTCTAAGGAAGAGCAGACATAGCCTTTAGAGATTATTGTAAACGATTACACGTTTGATTTAAGATTTCACAGAACAACAAGACGTCTGGCTTCGTCTGAGGCCGGCTCAGTGGAATCTCTGAACATCAAACACCATGAAAGAACCGATTTAATCTGAAGCTCTGGAAACCACAGAGCTAATTGGATAAATGACAAAGGTTGCAGAAAGGTCGTCCACTCGGCCCCGACCCTGAACGCAGCAGAAGACGTGTCATCCATCAACGCTAGAAAACACCATGATAAAGAACTACAGCAGAAATTACAACAAGCTGATTTCACATCAAGCCGTCCCGACGAGGAACAAACCGGTAAACGTGGAGCCGATCTGCTGGCCCGTTTCTCTCCTGCGCGGTGCTCTGGAGTCGTTTTACAAGCCGTGGCTTGGTGCCAGACGGAGATGAAGTCAGACGCATTCAGCCCGGTGGACGAGTCGACAGTAAACAGAGACTTCAGTGTCGCCGAGGCAAGCTTCAACCTGAAACTAGACCTCAGATCACAAACGCTCATTGTATGGACCCGCGGACAATATATCACAAGGCCCAGAGACGACGTAGAAACACTCAGCTTTTCCCACGCTGGGAAACCTGCAATCTTACCGCCGAGGCAGCTCGGAGCAAACAGCTTTATTAAATATGTGAGGTATGATAATTAAACCTCCAGATCCCTGAGACACATACTGGACATCTAACCTGAGTCAATATTCAGATGCACCGCTGTGAAACCACAGGGCACCGGAAACAATCTGTTAACCAGAACAAGTCAGAGTTATTAGGATTATTATATCTGTGCATCAGAACGTCTGGCACGCCGCTCACACGGGACCGACGCCGCCGCGGCCCCACGCCGACTAAACAGGCCGAGGTGTAATAGCAGGCCGCGGAGACGGAGCATCGCAGTGTGAAACAGGTTCCACCGCACAATTACACCTCAGAGAGAAGACGGCACATCAGAGGATAGATAAAAAATACAGTAGAACATCTGTACACAGGAACGGAGAACGTCTTCGTGTTCCAGCGTCGGTTCAAAAACTCAACGTCGGGCCTTTAACTGCTCTCATCCTTCAGGGCTGAGTCCACACTGGATATTAGAGATGGATAGAGGACAACAGCAGACTGCTGGGGTGTTTCAGTTAAAGGAACACCGTCATGCGATCGATGCAGCGCGGTTACTCCGACTAACCACAATGCATTATGTCTAAAAATACAGCACACGTCACGCTAACGCTAATTGAAGGTTTTGAGGTGCAGCAGGCCGGCTGACTGTTGCTAAAGGTCAGCTATGACATGAGATCCTCAGGTGGGCAAAGATCACATCGCTGCATATAGAGGCATTATAGTCCGTACTACGTTATACTGAGTTATACTGAGTTATACTGAGTTATACTGCTATACAAATAAAGATTACTAGAAGTAGCAGTAGTCTCTGTACAGACTGATGTCATACGTGTACTCCAAGGAAAGCTAGAAGGTTGTACAGTTAACTCCCAGGGTGTAATTCTAAACCATACAACCTACTACCTCAACCCGGATGCACACATCTTTAACTAATGCTCCTCTTCTCTATTTATATCACACACCTTTAGCATTAACACGCCTCTTCGTCCTCCGTATCGAACACAAAGCATCACCCCGTCATCATCATGATGTCAGGATGTCAGGTTGAAGTTAAAGCTAGGGTTGGTAATTTTATTCTCTCCACATCCCGACAGCTATTGATAAATACAATTTACCCCCCAAAAAGAAGAAAATAATCCGGTATCTGTGGCCGTCGCAGGACTGTAATAAACCCGTCTGATCAGTTCATTCGGGCCTGCGTGCACGCTGCCCGTGCACGCTGCCCGTGCACGCAGGCCGTGCACTCACTGCTGTGAGTACTAACAGCAGCCTGTTGGATGTTTACGTCTATAATGATGCTGTTGGGGGAGTGTCTCTGGAGGGAGGACTGAAGAGACGGACGGTCAGTGTTGATGACTCGGTGACTTTGTCTCTAGTTTTAGTGTCTTTGGGAACTAGTTAGCAGCTAGTTAGCAGCTAGTTAGCAGCTGCTATCTACCTTCATTGGAACAGACTTGGCGACACCAGGCTGAGTTTTTAGGTTAGATAGTTTTTAAAATCTAGCGTCCTCTTGATGGTTTCTCTAGATTACCAACCCTAGCTTTAATGTGAGATGTTGTGCATTGCTGGAATGTGGGAGCAACATATATGTTTTTCATATGTACTGCCATGTGATTAATATATATATATATATATATATATATATATGTATTGCACCTATTCATATCACCTATGTGACCTACTTTATTAATGCAAAAAAAGGTTAAAAGACGATGTTCACACCACGATGACAAAGACCCACAGAGGCGAGCTTGTGCTGTCAGATTTGCCACAAGATCGGATCTACGGGTTTGTGCCAGATGGTTATTAACCAAAGTACCAAAACAATCCAATAAAAGACTCAAATGTGTCATAAAGTGTGAGCACGGTAGTCTCTGATGATGTGACAACGTGTGTGATGACGGACAGAGATGCCGATCGTCGTGTTCTGAACGGGGACAGCGAGTCGGAGGTCAGTCCAGCTGGTGTTATAGAGGAACTGCAGCAGGAGCCCGGAAAGTGAAAGTTCATCAAACACACAGTGGAAGGATCGTGGTAACTCACCCGTCATCGTAGTGCCTTCTCTGGGAGGGTGTGGGGGGGTTTCACTGCCAGGGTCAACTTTGAGTTCTCTCTGAAAACAGGAAGAAGAAAGTTGTTTTTAAACGGCGGTGTGTGACGGATGGATGAACAGCTACAGGGCTTTATTAATAAAGTGCATCAGAAAGCAGTGAGGAGTGTGATGGTGACGGTGAAGAAGGGAAAAGAGGAGTATTAGAACTCCACATGGGAAAAACTATTTCAACACAGATTACTGTAAGTGTAACTGGGTTTGGGGGGCGTCACATGCCTCAGCAGTTCCCAGATATGAAATTAAGTCCATAATAATAACAATCCTAACTCTGTCGGGGGAACTGCTATCCCAGAACCAGCCCGCAGAACTGCCATAGCAGTCGTCCTCCTCCTGGCCAGCAGCGATGTGGCTGTGGCGAGAGGTTAGCTCAACTTAGCCAAGACCGCAGAGCGAGCAGAGCCCGAGAGGGATGTCAGTGTAATCAAGCATGCCACGGTCAGCTACCATTAACCGTGCCGGTGCCAGAGAGCCAAAACAACGGAATACTCCGACGGCCGCAGTGCGACAAAAAGGAAAGTGTGAAGTGAGAGAAATGCCACTTACCCAGATCTCTCCTATCCTGACTGATCTATCATCTCTATGTGTCTACCTGGGCGAGAGCAGCGAGCAGACAGCGCTACAAACACGGCTGTTTCTTTTTGTTCTTGGTAATGAGAGGAATGATGAAAGAGAGCGAGAGGGCAACTCTAAACCTGAGCTCACTGACAACAACACCGGTTCAGTTCAGCGACGCGCCGGCCGCCATTTTCTCAGAAAACAAACAAGAAAGAGAAGAAAAGACGGATGAAAACCATTTACTGGCATCATTATTCAAAGTTTCCCCCTCTCCTCCCTCTGTGTTTCTCCCTCTCTCCCTCTCTCCCTGGCACCATCACAGAACCCTGGCTGGACAGATCACATGATTTCCTTCCAGAAAGCCACAGCATTCCCACCAAGCATTCTGCTGACATTGTGAAGACATCTTTTGTCTAAATCAAAACGTTAGCCCGGCCTGCCCCCCCGCCCAAAATCTGGCACCTTCTGGGTTGGATGGGTGTGGGTGTGTGGGGGGGGTGAAGGGTGGTGTTAGGAGTCATGGCAACCTCTACATGGCAGGCTGCCCAGCACCCCGAGGTGGGGGGGGAAGTAGGGGCTAATATGGTGTGGAGCAGGAATGCTCGGTGCCTTCCAAAGTCAACTCTGTGGGCGTGCTGCTCGCTGCAGATTGCAGCTCAGATGCCAGAATGTTTTTGACAGAGTAAACACAAAAGACTGTGCACACGGAGAACTAATGACTGACTCCAACGGTTCCTCCCGATCCAGATAGATCGCACTGGAATAAAGTCGATAACCGAGAGAGCCCAACGGCAGATCAGACTCAGAGAAACTTAACGTAATCATTCACTTCCTTTCTGTCCCGTAAACTACATCTAACACACACAGACCGATAACACACAGACCGATAACACACAGACCGATAACACATAGACCGATAACACACAGACCCATAACACACAGACCGATGACACACAGACCCATAACACACAGACCCATAACACACAGACCGATAACACACAGACCGATAACACATAGACCGATAACACACAGACCCATAACACACAGACCGATGACACACAGACCGATAACACACAGACCGATAACACACAGACCCATAACACACAGACCGATAACACACAGACCCATAACACACAGACCGATAACACACAGACCGATAACACACAGACCCATAACACATAGACCGATAACACACAGACCCATAACACACAGACCGATAACACACAGACCGATAACACACAGACCGATAACACACAGACCCATAACACACAGACCGATAACACACAGACCCGTAACACACAGACCGATAACACACAGACCGATAACACACAGACCGATAACACACAGACCCATAACACACAGACCGATAACACACAGACCCATAACACACAGACCCATAACACACAGACCGATAACACACAGACCCATAACACACAGACCGATAACACACAGACCCATAACACACAGACCGATAACACACAGACCCATAACACACAGACCGATAACACACAGACCCATAACACATAGACCGATAACACACAGACCGATAACACACAGACCCATAACACACAGACCGATAACACACAGACCCATAACACACAGACCCATAACACACAGACCCATAACACATAGACCGATAACACACAGACCGATAACACACAGACCCATAACACATAGACCGATAACAGACAGACCCATAACAGACAGACCGATAACACACAGACCCATAACACACAGACCCATAACACACAGACCCATAACACACAGACCGATAACAGACAGACCGATAACACACAGACCGATAACAGACAGACCGATAACACACAGACCGATAACAGACAGACCTATAACACACAGACCCATAACACACAGACCGATAACACACAGATCGATAACAGACTGACCGATAACACACAGACCGATAACACATAGACCCATAACACATAGACCGATAACACACAGACCCATAACACATAGACCGATAACACACAGACCGATAACAGACAGACCGATCACACACAGACCGATAACACACAGACCGATAACAGACAGACCGATCACACACAGACCGATAACACACAGACCGATAACACATAGACCCATAACACACAGACCGATAACACATAGACCCATAACACACAGACCGATAACACACAGACTGATAACACACAGACCGATAACAGACTGACCGATAACAGACAGACCGATAACACACAGACCGATAACAGACAGACTGATAACACACAGACCGATAACAGACTGACCGATAACAGACAGACCGATAACACACAGACCGATAACAGACAGACCGATAACACACAGACCGATAACAGACAGACCGATAACAGACAGACTGATAACACACAGACCGATAACAGACTGACCGATAACAGACAGACCGATAACACACAGACCGATAACAGACAGACTGATAACACACAGACCGATAACAGACTGACCGATAACAGACAGACCGATAACACACAGACCGATAACAGACAGACCGATAACACACAGACCCATAACACGCAGACCGATAACAGACTGACCGATAACAGACAGACCGATAACACACAGACCGATAACAGACAGACCGATAACACACAGACCGATAACAGACAGACCGATAACAGACAGACTGATAACACACAGACCGATAACAGACTGACCGATAACAGACAGACTGATAACACACAGACCGATAACAGACTGACCGATAACAGACAGACCGATAACACACAGACCGATAACAGACAGACCGATAACAGACAGACTGATAACACACAGACCCATAACACATAGACCCATAACACACAGACCCATAACACATAGACCCATAACACACAGACCGATAACAGACAGACCGATAACAGACAGACTGATAACACACAGACCGATAACAGACTGACCGATAATAGACAGACTGATAACACACAGACCGATAACAGACTGACCGATAACAGACAGACCGATAACACACAGACCCATAACACACAGACCGATAACACACAGACCCATAACAGACAGACCGATAACACACAGACCGATAACACACAGACCGATAACAGACAGACCGATAACAGACAGACCGATAACACACAGACCGATAACACACAGACCGATAACACACAGACCGATAACAGACAGACCGATAACAGACAGACTGATAACACACAGACCGATAACACACAGACCGGGTCAAGAGAAAGGTTTCAGTCTGAGCCCGACAGCGGCAGCAACAGTCACTTTTAGTGGACGTAACCTGACGGTACCAGGTTGACCCAGATGATCACATTACTGCAGAGTTCTCCCTCAATCCTGGACCAGTTTCAACAGGTCTCGTCCCCGTTAGTCACCAAAATACAGACGTTTTCCCTGAAACGAGCCAACATGTTTTAACAACTGAAGGTCTTCGTCACAAACCGGTTGTGGCCTCAACTATATAATACCATTAACCATTAACCAATGGGAGGCAACCACACGGCCTGCATGGAAACACTAAGGCTGTCAAAGTTAACGCGTTAACACAAATTTGTTTTAAAGCTAGAGTGAAGATCCTGGTATCATAGTAAACTAGAGAACCTGATGAATCCATCGGTACCAACCATGTCAGACTAGCTGGTCATGAAGAGGTTAAATAACGCTCCAAACTGTCATGTCCATGTTCAAAGGGGTCCCTTGACCTCTGACCTCCAGATCAGTGAATGTAAATGGGTTCTATGGGTACCCACGAGTCTCCCCTTTACAGACATGCCCACTTTATGATCATCACATGCAGTTTGGGGCAAGTCATAGTCAAGTCAGCACACTGACACACTGACAGCTGTTGTTGCCTGTTGGGCTGCAGTTTGACATGTTATGATTGGAGCATATTGTTTTATGTTAAATGCAGTACCTGTGAGGGTTTCTGATCAATATCTGTTATTGATCTGTGTTGTTCATTGATTTATATTTTTTATATTTATTTATTTATCTTTCTATTTATTCATTTTTTTATCTATTACATTTTTATTTTACATTTATTTATCTATTTTGTATTTTCCATTTTTATATGTATTTTAGACTTTACATTTAAATTGTTCAATATATTTATTTATTTTTCATTTCTTTATATTTATTATTTATCTATTCATTTTTACTTTCAATTTTTATTTTTCATGTCTATTTATCTATTTATTTATTTTTTATATTTATGTATTTATATATTTTATTATACATAAGTAGGTACATATACTACATATATACATTATGCATAAGTATCTGTGAGGGTTTCTGGACTATATCCATCATTGATCTGTGTTGTTAACTGATTTACAATAATAAATATATACATACATTTACATAAAGCAGCATATTAGTCCACTCCCATGTTGATAAGAGGATTAAATACTGGACTGATCTCCTTTAAGGTTCATTTAGAATAGATAAAACATGTGTGATTAATCTTGATTAACTATTTGAATCTATTGTTTCCCTATTTTCCAGAGCCCCCGGCATGTTTTTGAGTACCAACAGGAACCAGTTCTCTCTCCATGCAGACATGTTCTAGTAGAAACCCTGAATAATAAACACATTAAAGTCTGAACCTGAGAGAGAGACAGACATGTCCCCTTTAAAGAAGACAAGCCGTGACTCATGAGGCAGGATGTGAGGATCTCACGGTTCAGCAGCAGACCGACGTGTTCTCTTCATGCTGCATACTGGTGCCGTTTAGCCAGAACAGTAGCCAAACACAACCAGGTGGTTAGTTACAATAACACCAGCATGATGTCACGGACCCGTGACTCACTAAAGAGCCAGGTATCCGCCAGAGACCAGATTAAAGTCCTGCTCCGAGAGCCTCTCGCACGCCGCCTCGCACGCCGCCTCGCACGCCGCCTCGCACGCCGCCTCGCACGCCGCCTCGCTCGCTCAATCTGACACCAGAACTGTCGAACATCTGCCGAACTCTGTTGATGAATACATTACATCCTGGTTGTGATTGGAGCTGGAGGACTATCGCAGGCCTGCCTCACAGTTCTCAGTAGGTTTCAGGAGCCCTGCGTCACACATCATCATTTCTATTTCCTCATAATGACAGTATGAATATACATCAAGCACTTCCATCACATATGACCAAATACAACCGTTGAATGCTCAGCAAGCAGCTGAGTGTTTAGACAGAGAGCTGTCTAGAGTGCTTATGAAACCTGATTTAAAAAAACAACGGATTAAAAAAATGCAAACGAAACACACGGACTTGGTGAGCAGAGATCTGAAGGACGTCAGTAAAGACTTTGTAGCTGCTGCTAGAAGCACCAGTTGACACCAGATTGTTGTGTTTGTACCGGCTCAGTCGTTGTTAATAGAAATCAGAGGCTGGTTGGAGAAGATAAAAGAGACACACTGTGATTAAAGGGTTAAAATCGAGCCGTTAGATCCTCAACTGAACAGAACACCAACATGAAACAGACTCATCCAGAACGGTTCCACAACATTCTCCCACTGAGAGGGTCAGCTCATATCCTGAGAGGCAGGAGGCCAGGGTCAAAGGTCAAATGAGAAAGGGGGTGGAGGGGTTAAAGGACTTCCCTTGGGGATGGGATGTACCATCGCACACCAGACAGGGGTGGAACAATCAGACAGACTGCTCAAGCTGGTGATACACAAGATGAGGAATCTATAGTGGGTGGGGGAGGGAGAGATGGGGGAGGACACGACAACACACCGGACGTCCACAGATATGAAGAAGCTACATCATATAAAGCGTTTAAAAGACGCCCCGGTAAAGGACCAGGTAAAGGACCAGTGGGGCTTTAATAATAATATTAATAAGAATGTTTTCTTCAGTGTATAATCACCTGAAACTAATAATCGTGTTTTCATAACCTTAAAATCAGCTTGTTTATATAACTACATTATGGCTGTCAATCCACTCAAATATATCATATTTAATATTAATTTAATATTCAATGATTGTTCATAGTTAATTGTGATTAATCACACGTTTTATCTGTTCATAATGAACCTTAAAGGGAGATTAATCAAGTATTTAATCCTCTTATCAACATGGGAGTGGACAAATATGCTGCTTTATGTAAAAGTATGTATATAAATATATGAATCAATGACAGATATTGATCCAGAAACCCTCACAGGTACTGCATTTAGCATAAAACAATATGCTCCAATCATAACATGGCAAACTGCAGCCCAACAGGCAACAACAGCTGTCAGTGTGTCAGTGTGCTGACTTGACTATGACTTGCCCCAAACTGCATGTGATGATCATAAAGTGGGCATGTCTGTAAAGGGGAGACTCGTGGGACAGTTTGGAGCGTTATTTAACCTCCTTCATGACCAGCTAGCTCTACAGTAGCTCAGAACGGACAAAACAAACCCTGACTCTAGAGGACGACATCACGCTTTCACGCTTTCACGCTTTCACGTTGGCGTTGTAGTTCTACCACTAGTTGGCACTCAGGAGAAGTTTCAGTTGGTTGCAATCTGCGACCTCACGGCTAGAAGCCACCAACACTACACACTGGTCCTTTAATACACCCTGACAACAACACACTGAACATCTGCACAGTAACACAAACCAACACCTCAATGTTGTTATGGTGAAACACACTCTGCACCGCAGCTGGTCAACCAGTAGCTGGTCGTAGGCACTCCTTTAGAAATATTAGGGATGCACCGATTCCGATACCAGTATCGGTTATCGGGTCCGATACTGTGCTCATGTACTCGCAAAACGGCTCCAATACCACTTTAGGGTGTTGCGCCTGACCCCGCCAGTGGTGATCCCACCTCAGCCGGCACGCACCGGCTCTCACTTTCATTGCTCCACGGGGTTTTGCTTGCACCCTCTGACTCGCGTCCTCGGTCTGTGTTTCAAGACGGGTCAGGTGGGTTGCCGACATCGCCGCAGACCCCTGGCGCCTTTTACGCGGGCCGAGCCCCGATCTGGGCGCACTAAGTACAGTCCGCCCCGGTTGACAGTCACACCGGAAGCAGGGAGCCCCGTCCCTCCCCGGCGGGGAGAGAGGGCGCAGCGAGCCCTTTGTCCGCGCGCGGTGCGGCGAGGTCCGGGTGGGGAGCGCTGTAAAGTTGCAGCCGCGAGCCACCTTCGCCCCGAGCCTTTCCAAACTGACCTAGAGCCGGTGGCAACACCCTCCAGCTGGCTGTTAACGAGGGTCTTTCGGCACAGAGAAGTACTCGTATCGGTACTCGGTATCGGAGAGTACCCAGATGGAAGTACTTGTACTCGGTCTGAATAAAGTGGTATCGGTGCATCTCTAGTAAATATGTTCATAAATGGCGTATTAATCCGGAGTTGTTCACTTGACAGTTGTTATTTTTAAAAGTGGAACACGTTGTGTTATCTCTTCACGCTGGCAGACAAAACTCTGAAGGAAGAATCAGTTGTGCTATTTTCTCCTTTGCAGACACACCAGAGACAGACGGGGTGTTATTTTTGGCTCAAAGCTCGTATCTCCATTAATTTCATGTTGCCTGGAGCCACGACAGAAAAGAAACAGTCAACAGGTTAATCCAGACAGAAGAGTATACAGTCGGCTTTAATGAGGGACGAACCCAGCCAGCCGTCTCACAGCGTCTCACGGTGGGACTCGACATGCCAACGATAGAACAACACAATAAGAGAAAAAAAAACAATTGCTGAGATGTGACATTCTGCAAAGAATAGATTTTGGATAACTCTGTTTTCTGAGTTATTTTACATATTCGGAAAAACACTCTGCAGACTGTGACTGCCAGAGAGAGAGAGAGAGAGCCGAGGCCGTCTGTCCTTATGTGCCCTCGTCTAACCCGACAACATATTACTGCAATACTACAACTATAGGATGTGTCCTCATGAACAGGTAGGACAGGTCAGGACACTTCTATATGTTGTAATGAAATCAGTACTAGTGATGCACACCGAGCTGTCACACCATCCAACTATAAACTACAAGAAATACTAAATACTAAAAAGCTCAATGGGGTGCAGAAGACAAAATGAAGATTGAGTCAAGAGAACAACTTTGGGTTCTTTGTGTTGAGCATTTTATAAAATCAGAGTGCTGTATCTCATCACCGGCTTCAGAGGAGAACTGGAGACGCTCACAGATCCGGACCGGAGTGTTCAGGACGACTGGTAACCCCACGGTGTAATAATGTGGCTTTAAAAGCTCACAGCCAGCCGGGGCAGGACTTCGCCTCTGACCCACCTGTCTGTTGATCCTGCTGCCTAGCACCACACTCAACACGGAGACCTTCACCAGAGCTCATTGGCTGCAGCTGACTAACCCACAGCCAGTCAGCGCTCAGGGGGAGGGACGGAGGGACGGAGAATCAGACAGGGAGAGTAGAAAAGAGAGGATGTGCAGAGACAACCAAACCTCATGCAAACTATGAACAAACACTGCAGACAAAGCTCCTCATGTAGCATGACGGGGTGAATCCATGGAGACGCTGCGTCTTCATTTAAAGAGCCTTTAGAGATAGACGCTCTGTCCGCGGTAAGAACAGTAACACAGTAAAAGGGCATCTGTTTGTGAATTGATAAGCCGGCTCCAGACGAGGCAGCCATCAGACGGAGCGTCGCTAAAAGGAATCGATACTTAATGAATTCCAAACGGCGGCGTTTCAGAAACATAAATGTATCCTACACATGAGTGCATAAAGGAACGTCAGCGGATCGATGGATATGACATTACACACAGCTGGAGGAATGCATCTTCTTAATTGACCTGCAGCATTTTCAAATTAATTCAAACGACAGTTAAAATGGATTCGGACGGCGCGGCACCTTCGTCCCGGAACCGCAGAGAGCTTTTTATTGTGCGCCGGGCTCACCTCGTGACCCGGGCCTCCTGTTTTAATTACCGCCGTCTCCTATCGGGCAGCTCGGGTCGTACCACAGAAACAATGCAGCGATGAAAGGCTTCGTTTGGCATTTACATAGTGATGGAATTAGCACTGTACACAGATAAGGTTAGCAGCATTGTGCTCAGATCAAATGTAATTACAGAAACGTGAAGGAACTAAAGACACCACAGGAACCACAGACCTCTCACACAACATCTCGGATGTTTAGGAGCTGGAAATGTAATATTCCAAATGAGTTTTAAAAAGAGGGAATAGTTCAGGAAGGCCTCTGTGGTTATCTTCTTAGAGGTGGGTCCTTGTTGTTCTAATATTATAATGTGCAGTGTTACAGCAGAGACTATAGAACAGACAGGAGAGCCTCTCTGATCATTAGATGCTCATGAGAGTAGGAAGGTGCTCGCTGTTATTCAGTCTGCCATTAAAAACACATGCTGACAAATGCTCTTGACATTATCGTGTAAAAAAAAAAGCAAAACAACATTTAATGTGCAGAGCAGAGTATTACTGCTATTAGTTCAGTTTCGAGGAACAACCAGGAGGAGAAACAGAGAGGAGTATTACTGCTATTAGTCTTCTCAAATTAAAACTACTCCGTTAGGTTCAGGAATAGAAGGACTTGGTTAGGATTAGGATAATAAAGTAAGAGGTGGTGTTTTGGGTTAAAATAACTCCAGAGGTGTTGAACTGAAGTACGGATGTTACGTAACAAAATCAACTTTGACTTGTAGTTTCCTACAGCGGTCTCCTGGGAGATAGTCTTGTGTTTTTAGACCCACCCATCAACCCGACCTCCTCCCTTCAGCGTAGGGATGCACCGAAACCAATACCAGTATCGGGTATCGGGTCCGATACTGTGCTCATGTACTTGTACTCGCAAAACGGCTCCGATACCACTTTACGGCATAGTGACGTTAACCTCTCGTCACCATCTTTCGGGTCCTATTGTCCTGTGGTCCGTGTTTGAAGACGGGTCAGGTGGGTTGCAGACATCGCCGCAGACCCCTGGTGCCTTTTACGTGGGCCGAGCCCCGCCCTGGGGGCATGACGCGGTTGGGGTGCACTAAGGACAGTCCCGGTGACGCTCTGTCCACGGCCCCGGGATGCACCTTCGCCCTGATCCTTTCCGAGCCGACCTAGAGCCGGTGGCGGCGCACCGCCTCGTATGCGGGACTCCCCAGCCTGCTGTGTGTCGCTCACACCCTCCAGCTGGCTGTTAACGAGGCTCTTTAGGCACAGAGAAGAACTCGTATCGGTACTCGGTATCGGAGAGTAACCAAATGTAAGTACTGGTCCTCGGTCTGAAACAAAGTGTTTCGGTGCATCCCTACTTCGCGGTGTTCGCCGCTCTTCATACCTCCTGGTTCATAATTAGGTGGATTACATACGAACTGATTTGACCATGACGTAATGTCTGTGTTCATGAATCAATGCATCACATGTTGCTGTGTGACTGGGCTGAATGTTTCTAAAGGTTCTTTGAGGAGTCGGTACACATCCACTACTACTGTGTTCTGGTTCTCCTCCACCTCGTCAGTAACGTTTCCTGCCATCACATCTCAGCGACAGGTGTGCACACTTCCAAGAACCTCCGAACATGTGATGTCCCGATGGTTTCCTCCAGAGCAGCGCAGCCTAATCGACTACATTAAGGAGGACTTGTCATTTAGGAGGCAGGCATAATGATATCATAATGATACCTTTTCTCTCCGTGTCCTCACCAAACGCTTCCCCAAAAGATAATCCCTCTGCACAACCTCTCATTATCAGAGACATCGCCTGACAATGGGAAGAAGAACACTGGAAATGACCTGAATTAGTGCAGGACTGAGGGACAAATGATGGCTGAGTGGAGACTTTAATTAAGATCTCGCAAAAAACAATCAGACACGATCAGGAGGTACGAGTCAATAAGCTCAAAGTCTGGAGCAACAGGAGATGATTCATAGTTGATGGTTTTTAAACAGCCATCAGTCGGGGAGATAGAGGTGAGTCCACGGCTCTTATTGTGGCTGATAGAGCAGGTGAGTTGCAGGTAAATCAGCAGGTGAATGACTTCCTGAGCACCGTCTGAGTCTGGAGACATGATGTGACTTCTGGAGACGTCCACAGAGCGACGGGACGATTAACAGACGGGTCAAACTACAACATGGAACCTGGTGAGATGTGTTAGTCCTAGTTTAGTCTGTTCTACTTTAGTATTGTGTGTTTCTATATATCTCTGATATGAGACTAAATATGGTGTTAGATTGTGAATATGGTGAGATGGCATCAGTGTTGTCTTTTCTTGGTTTTAAAGGCTTTACAGTAAATTAGTGTCATTTTCTGAACTCACCAGCTGTTCTAGCTCGTATTATTGTTAGTCATTATATCCACAGGAACTGAGCCTTCAAACGTGTGGGTATTATATATATATATTATATATATATATACAGTTTATTATATATATTATCAAGTTATATTTCATGTGCCGGGTTTTCATAAAAAAATCTGCCTGAATTAAAGTAAATATTCAGAGGAAATAAACCAAAGTTCATTTGGATTTCATAAATCAAACAGAAATATTAGTGGATCAGGTGGTGGATTTATTCTGCTAGGCCTCTATGATGTGCAGCACACAGCCATGCAGACCTGCAGTACACTACAGTATAGTATAGTATACTATATATATACTACAGTATACTATACTATACTGTAGTATAGTATAGTATAGTATACTACTGTACAGGCTACTGTACGACACGTTGACAGATCAGGACTTACAGCATGAAACCATGAAACAACCTGCAGCTGG